>NC_063261.1:17806550-18107457 GCF_019578655.1 Ricinus communis | reverse complement strand
GTTCTCTCGTGTTTGCACTCAAGCCCTCTTGATCAGGCGCCAGATGGTGGCTCTGATACCACAATGAAAGGCTAAATGAAATATACTATAACACACCTCAATAGATGAGTGAAAACTCTGTTTTCTTCATTGGAAGGTGCGGTGGCAAATCAGGAAATTTGGGAACTTCAAGCTTTGAAAATCTGGCTAGTCAGGTTTTTTAATACGGTTAGGAATTCTAGTTTAGGCAGCTCAACCTTATGTAATGGTGGCAGCTCAGATAATTCAGGTTTCATCAGGTATCTTAGGCAATGTCATGACTTAGCACAGATGGTACGATAATTCTGAAAGGGGTGTCTTGAACCAAGTGCAAAATGAGTAAAAGTTCTTTTTTTTTTCATCACTTGTTTGTTTGACCTTTCATATCTGTTCTCTCTAGATGAAAGCTTGAATCAGGTTGTTTCGGAACACATGTCAGTAGGCAATTTACTTATCTTCTGTGATGGACCTTTTGCTTCTTGCAACTCAAAGATAACATTTTTTATGCTAAAACCTATTGATATGCTTATTCGGACCAAATTCTACAAACTTTAAAATATGACAAAATTACCTTAGAAAAACATATTACTTCTTTCTTGCACTTCCACTATAAATCCTACAAATCCATTAATCTTTTACACGACAGAACAACCAAATAAAAGCTGACAACCACATGTACAATCAGATTCTTTAAGGATTTGGATTAGCATATTCTAAACAAGCTCAAATCTACAAACCAATATAATTCCCTCATCTAAACATAATTTATAAATAACTGTCTGATAACCTCATAACATAGTCATTTTTAATTATGTTACATATATGAATACTTAAGTCCTCCGTATTTGTCTAATAAGCAGGCCTACCTCCTGTGTATTCCTATTCAAACAAAAACAGGGTGAATTCTGACATGAGAAATATAGGGAATAAGTATATTAGGCATAAAAATTGCTGAATGCCTTGAGAACAGACAAGACAGTCTATGGAGCCATTCACAGGAATATCTGCAGACACTTCTTGTAGACTGCTAACTATAGTGAGTGAATTATATATAGGCCAAGCCAGACACCACCCGTTCTATGAATTTCCCACGTTGCAGGGGAATATGGGATCAAAAATTCGATAATCAACCAAGCAAGCTGGAGCATATGTGATATCTATATCCTCCTGCGAAGTGCTTTACCAGTTGAAGTTAGACAAGGAACGGTAGCTCATGATCATAGATCAAGACGAGTGACCGGTACTTCCCAAAATAAAGATACATCAAAATAACCTGATATGAATCTATGTCAACTTTTCATGGCTGCATTTTAATTAAGATCCTATGCTCTACACATTCAACATTTTTTAATGTGATTCTGTGAGTTCCATATTAACAGATCCTTCTCGCAATGCAGCATACATATATATGAGAGATTCAGCACAAAATTGATTGGGGAAAAACATTATTTCAGCAAGAAATGAAGAGGTTTAGTCTCTTTAAAGGGTATATGAGACATGGAAAGTTAATTAAGTAAAAGAAGAGGAACTACAATGTTCGAAACTGTGTGCATATTAGAATCAGATACTCAAGTATAATTGTATGCCTAATCTAATTATTAACCCTTCAAAATCTCAAAATTGGTAAATGATGGCTATTTGTTTTATCTTGGTGACAGAAAGACGAAGAAAACCAACTGGTATACATGGAAATCAAGAATGCATTCTCCACTTTGACCCTCGAGATTACATGGCTAGAAATCCATGTGAGGTAAGAGGGTCATCAATATCACTATGTACAACCTGATGGGATTTTTAAAGCAAAAGCATTGTGGCTCTTGATTTTAGCACACATGATTGCCATGATGTAGATACCATGTGTGAAACAGACATTAGACAATGATTTTTCAAATTATAAATTGATTATTAAACAAAACCTTCCATGAAAAATTACAAAAGCAGTTATCTTTATAAAATGTAAGTACTCGTACCACTGAATTTCTGCAGGAACTCAGAATTTACAGTATAAAGCATCTTGGAACTCTGTTCAAAGACATGCATGATGATTATTTCAGAATTAAAAGCTGTAACTTCAACAGCACTGACAAGCAATTTTTTCCCTGTATGTCCTTGATGGAGACAGCCAGACATTAAGCAACAACTAGTTCCCGTAGAATCGAGCAAATCTTTCTCTGCATCTTTTGGGTTCCCCGTAGATAGCACTGCATGGTAACTGGTAGGCTCTTGACTTGGAAATCCAAATACTTCGTCAGACATCTTATAAAGCTCAGATAAGGGATTACAACTTAGACATCTTAAGGGGATCATCTTAGAATTCTCATCTGTAGCAGTACTACAATATCTTATGTTCCATGGAGTGAAGACTAGAGATCAGGAAAATCTTTTTTAATATTCTTTACGAAGTATACTGTAAACTATATATTGAGTACAAAAAATCTGACAACAAAAACAATCTTGCAACATTAATGATACTGATCAATCGTCACTGCAATATCAAACACTCAATGGTATAAATGCTTAATTCGAGTAGTATTAGTCAATTGTACAACTAACAATTTAATAAACCTTGCAACAACAAGCACTACAAGAAGATCAATACCATGTGTCAAAAATACAACTGAATTTTCTCATTGATGTGTCAAAAATATTACATATCTGGTTTTTGTATATCAGTACTACAAAACATACTAAAGTCTAATATGATTATAGCCTTCATTAACCGCCACTTTGTGAACACCACCTTCAGCAACTGATTTACGGATGCGATCAAGTTCCATAAAGAACTCTGTCATTGTGAAAGCAGGCTTCTTTGGTGGCTCAGACGGCATGCATGGTCCCATGGGGTGTCTCGGACGCTTCATGGAAGACTGCTGCTGCTCCTCTCTCTGTCGCTTGTTGCAAGTCTGATGATGACAGCTCTGAGCCTGATTCTGACGCTGATGCTGAACTTGAAGAAGATGATCAAACTCTTTGCGGGAAATCGGATTCTTCAGAATATTATAGGAGGTAAGGAGTCTCTGGAAATTGGAATGGGCATTGGGATTACGAGGGGTCTTATCAGGATGTAACCTCAACGCCATCCTCTTAAAAGCCTTGGAGATTTCTTCGTCTGTCAGGTTAGGGCCTGCAGCAGATGCTAGGCCTAACACACTATAATGATTCATAAACACAGCCATTGTTGATTGAATGTAGCGACCCTAAGAAGAAGAGAAGCTAGGGTTTTGAAGAAAGACAGGAGATATCTTCAAAAAGGAAATTAGTTTTTGTTTTGGAGTAGGTGTTGTCAGAGTGTGTTGGTTATTTATAAAAACTGGTAGCGTTAATTTTAATCAGTTAGTAAGTTAGCGTACAGTTAAATACGCGTTTAACCCTCTTAATAATAACTTAGAAAATAGGAAATTACTGACGTAATGGACCAAAGCTATTGGGTTTCGTTAGAATTCTCATTTATGAAGAATTGATCAAACCCAGGAGACTAAACCTCTTCTGTTGCTTAATTAACTTTCCATGTTTCATATGCGTTGGAAAAGACTAAACCTCTTCATCTCTTGCAGAACCTAAGGATATGTAGAATTGATCAAACCCATATCTAATAAAAGAATTTTCAGTGAAATCTTGGACTGAAGCATCAGATGAGACAAAATGGGTAGGTTACACAGAGTTGTTATGGAAGTCAAACATGGGCATACAACTGCAGACTGCTGCTACTTGAATATTAACTATTGTTCTATAGTTAGTGCACTTCAGAATATGTCATCAAATGTACCTGACATTAGACCAGCAAATAAAATAGGGAAATGTCGGGAACATGGCATTGGAGAATGGAAGGGATGAAGAAGGCCAGCTGGAAGATTATTTAGCTGCTGAATCATCTGGTATATCAGCTTTGGAGAATGATGAGGTGGCAAAGCATCATTATGTGGCAGCAGGAATTGCAGAGAATGTTCTTGTGCAGTTTGAAGAATAAAGGGCTGGAATTCTGTAATTGAGTCTTTCATTTGTCTTTTAGTCAATATGGAAGGAATAATATTGTCCATGTGTTCTCAAGGTCTGTGGAGGCTGGCACTGAGAAGGGACTAGATTCAAGCACAGGAAAGGGGTTCCCTTTTGCTGCCAGGCTTATTGTACCATCAAACCAGGTTGGTTGTTGTTGGGAAAAAGGAGGCATTATAATTTCAGACATGCATAAGACAATTGGAACTAGCATAAAAAAATCTTAGCTGGTGACCGACTTCCAGAGTGTGCAGCAGAGAATGAACAAATGGTGCAGGAATGGTGCTGGGAGATGCATTTAGGGATACTCTGAGGACTTCAATGAGGGATCCTTTGAGAGATCCATTGGGGGAATAGATTGAGGGATCAGTCAGACATTGGTGGGAATTAATTTGTAAACACAGGAGGCAGCAAGCTATGTTCTTTTCTCTAATCACCATCATGGACTCTAATAGATATCTTGTAGTATTATTTAGTTAAAAGAATATAAATCAGGTATGGATTTTACTTATCTTATATGCATAAAAGTATTAATGGGATGTATATTAAATTAAAATAAATATATAATTAATATATAAAGTTAGATAATAAATCATTAATTATATTGTATAAGACTGTGTACCTTTTAACTAAACTTTTATCACAATGAAATTTTTACTAATATTAAAATTAATTTACTACTTACTAATTACTTATCATATCAAAGTATTTATACACTTAAAAATCTCTTATTTAAAATCTTATGTAATTTTATAAAGTTTACTAATAAAATTTTTCTTTGATAAAAAGAAATATAAATTCTTTAAAGTGAAATATTAGTTATATAAGAAAACCATAGAATGTATATTTTTAATTGGATCTTAAACCAAAATAAAAACATAACACCTATACTATGATTAGACTAATAAAAAAAGTAAAATAACAAGTTAAAAACTATTTGTTTATTTTACAGTAGAACCTCGATAAATTAATATTCGATAAACTAATAACTTTGACTAAATAATAATTTTCTCAGGTTCCGACTTGGGCCAATGAATAAAATAATGATTTTGTTAAATTTATAAGATAATAATTTAAAAAAAAAATTCTTAAGGCCCATTAAAAATATAAAATAATAATTCATTAAATACATATAAAAATTACATATACTGTGTAAATTCATAAAATAAAGCACTTTCTATATAACTTCTACTTTAAATTTTATTCTTTTCTAAAATATGTATATATAGTCAATTGTTTCTTCTTTGCAAGTGAAGTAAATTTAATTTCATCTTTAACTTTTTGCAAAGCGTAGATCACATCTAATATATTTTTCTCATGTTAAAGCAAGTAATTTTTCAAGATCTCCATCGCAAGAAAAGCCTCTTTTGGATAAACATGTGGTAAAACATTATTATCATTTGAATCTTGATCGTCATTAGCAATAATTTCTTCATTTGTTGGTGATTCTATTAAAACTTCATTGTCACTAAGATAATTCAAAATTTGTTTAATGTTTATGGCATTTCTATAGTGCATATTAGAAATAACTTCTTCAAGTCCATGAATCCCTTCAACGTCACTAATTTCTTGTTCTAGAGGCATACATTCCTCGAATTGAATTTTGCAATGTTTGAAACAATTTGCAATAGTTGTTGTCTTCATATCAATATTTCAAGCAGCATTAATAAAATTGATAGCATCTAGCACATTAATTTTTTCAGAATTTATTGCTCCCATCTCATAGCCTTTCAAAATGCTAGAATAAAAATGATGGCGATAATAAACCTTAAGTATTCGAATAATTCCAACATTACATGGTTGAATTTTAGATGTTGTATTTGAAGGTAAAAAGAATAATTCAACATTTTTCAAGCCTTTAATAACCTTGGGATGGGCTGGAAAATTGTCTACGATAAGCAACACATTTCTACTAGTCATTTTATTGTCAAACTAATGAAAAATTCTTGAAGAAGTAATCCAATCATCCATGCCTTTTTGTTGGCTCGATAATGATAATTAAGATTGCCAATATTCATATTTCTAAAGCATCTAGGATTAGCAAACTTAACAATTATCTACAGAGGTACTTTATCTGAATCATCCTCATTGCAAGTAAACAATAATAGTAAGTCTTTCTTTGTTCTTTTTCCGTCTTTCTAATTGCTTTGTAGCTAATGAATGATCAGTTTGCAAAGGATAAAATAATTATATTTTATCCATATTATAAATATCTTTCCAATGAAACTTGTCTAATTTAGCTTGAATTTTAGGTAAAGCATTTTCAATATTCTCCATAATAACTGAACCACTTTTGCCAAACTTTCTATAAGACTTAATTCCATGTCTCGCCTTGAATTGCTCTAGCCAACCACTTCAGAAGTTAAAGTCTGAATCTGCATCACCATACATTTTCTATAGAAACTCTTTTGCTTTAGTTTGAATCATTTTTCCGATCATATTCACTTTCTCTTGATATTGGAGAAACCACTCATATAATACCTTTTTTAATTCAGGATATTTAGCTGGTTTGTGCCTTTTAACATTGCTAATTGTTATCTCTTTTGACAAATATTCTGTTGATATTTTGAGAATATTTGATATTATTCCTTGGCTGAGGGAGAGATCAAACTTTTTTTGAACCCATTGTTGCAAATCTTTTTGACTTGAAGATGGATGCTCATTTTTGTATTCACATAATGCTTTTCACATCTGATCTGTTAGTGTAAATTTTTTTACACCTTTCAAATGAGAAGCCGTGGAGGAGAAAGTATATATGAATTTTTATATTTTGATATATGAAATTAAAGTGCATACTTCTATTTACAAAAAATTTATTGTACACTTGAAACATTTTATATTCTAATGTACGTACATGCATGCATTACATCTTAAACCACATCATTTTCAAATTAACTCTGATACGATGCATCATCGTCCATCATGCATCTAGAATATCAAAGATTATTTCTAATTTTTTTAATTTTTTATTAATTTTATATGAATTTAATAAAAATAATATATAAAATATTAATTGTTCTCTAAAATAATAAATATTAATTTATCGATAAAATAATAACCTCTATAAAAGATAATAATTTTTTCTGATCCCAATATTATTATTTTATAGAGGTTCTATTGTAATTTTATAACAGAAAGATTAAAAGAATTATTAATTAAAATTTATTTATTCGATATAAGTATGCATATCATCTAGAATAATGAATGATTCACTAACTTTATGAATAGAAACTTTTTCAATTTATAGATTTTAAATTGATAGCAAATTATATAAAATAAGCTATATTGAAAGTTTCTTCAGTTTATATATATTTTTATTAAAAATTAGCCACCAAACAAACTATTTCTACTTGTGTATTGTAAGATACAAAAGAAAAAATAAAAAAAAATATGTGCACCATATCTATAAGATAAATATTAACTTACGAGTCTATACAAATATTTAAGAACAATGAGTCATGTTATTATTTATAAAATAAATATATGGTAAAATACTTGAAGAATATACTTTAAAAGAGTAGGTAATTATTAAAATATAAATATTATATGAATTAATAATATAAATATTATGTAATTTTTTCATATTAAAACATTTATTATTTAAACTTAATAGTTATTTTATTTTTTATTATAAATAACTAATAAGTTTAATTTTTTAATATTTATATGGAAGGCAGGTGAATAAGAAATTAGTAGTATAAAATAGCCTTTAGTATTTAAAATTTAAAGTAAAAATAATTATTGCATGCTTAATTCACAATAACACAAATGCTTAAATAGGGTTAGAATTCCTTCCTCTAGCTAAAGTACTCTTTTGTCCCTTTACCAAATATCCTTTTTTCCTCCAATACTCATCCCAGTAACAGAAATCGACCAAAAGAATCACTTGACTGGGAAGTGCTTCAAACAGGTCTACTGGGAAAGCAACGGTATAAAGCAAATGACTCATCATTGGTCCTCATTACCACATCACAGCCGCACACACACCAGGGAAAGAAATAGGCAAATATCAAACGGCCCTGATCTCACTTTAAACCCCATCAACACGGCACCACCAAAGATCCTAGATACATACGTCGCTGCTTACACGACATCGTATCTCTCACGTGCTATCCACCCTGTGCGCATTTTAGCATCACAGCCTCCAAAAACTCCACCTTCCCCTTCCCTTTCTCTCCCACTCGTAGCCCCGCAGAGACGACAAACGGAAAATCAATTCTATCTCTTCGCATAAATTGTCACTATTATGATGGGAAGTAACTTTCTTTATCCACCGTCAAAACGACCAATACAATACAACGCAGCTGGAATGCCCGACCCGAACCCGACAGCGAATGGATTATCCAATAAACGACCTAAACAACCTCCGGCTAATCAAAATGCAGCAGCGCCGTTACCTTTACCGCCAGGACACGTATCGTTCCGATTGCTCTGCCACGCGTCGAGAATCGGTGGGATAATAGGAAAATCAGGAACCATAATCAAGCAGTTACAGCAGCAAAGCGGAGCCAAGATCCGAATAGAAGAGTCTCCGGCAGAGTCATCGGATAGGGTTATAACGGTAATTGCAGAAGGTCAGATTGTTTCCAAAGTAAGGGTTGAGAGTGAAGAAGTTGATGTTTCGAGAGCACAGGAAGGTTTAATTAGGGTTTTTGAGAGGATTTTGGAAGTGGCCGCGGAGAGTGATGGGATAAATGTGGTGGCTGGTGGAGGAGGTGTTGTTTCGTGTAGAATGTTAGCTGGGTCGAAGCAGGCGGGTTCGGTTATTGGGAAAGGAGGGAAAGTTGTTGAGAAGATAAGGAAAGATTGTGGTGTTAAAATCAGGGTTTTGACTGATAAATTGCCCGTTTGTGCCGGACCTAATGAGGAGATGATCGAGGTAATGAAGAAAATTTTCGAATTCAAGTTTTTATTTGATTGACGTGCAATAATTGAAAAAATTGAGTTCTAGTAACTATACACTTTGATATGAAACTTTAACTAGATAGAATTCAATTGAATTGATTTTTTCAGGTAAGGATAAATGGCTTTAATTGGATTGTATTCTTTTTTTTTGGTTTTCTTGGGCAAATTTTGAGGTCTAGCAGTATTGTAGATTAAGTTAATAAACTTTGTGGTGTTGAATTTGTTTTTGGTTCACTTACATAAGTGGCTTTTATTGAATATATATCTTATTAAATCAGTTTGGTGATTGGCATTGAGTTGCATATATAATGAAATTATGTGTTTCTTCCTTCTTCTTTTCAAATGTGGATAGTGGATTAAATTTTTGTTATTTGGGCCAACCTTGTCATGTTTCTCTACTTGTATTTCAGTGATGTATTTACACTTGCTTGTGAAATTGCTTTGATATTTTCAGATTGAGGGCGATATTTTATCTGTAAAGAAAGCACTAATTGCAGTTTCTCGCTGCCTTCAAGATTGTCAACCAGTTGATAAACCAAGGGTGGGTAGCAGCAAATATTTTGAGGCAGTTCCCCAAGAACCTTTGCCTGAAATGCGTGTAGAGATTGCCCCGCAGCGTAATATTATGGTACCAACCATGCAAAATAATGCCGTTAGTTGTGCTCCGGTGCCTCATAATTTTTTGTTAGAGACTGATAGGGTTCCCTCCTTGGACATGAAGTTGTTCCAACAGGAAGTGGTTTTCAAAATTCTTTGTCCCAATGACATGGTTGGGGGTGTTATTGGAAAGGGAGGCACCATTATCAAGGCTCTCCAGAATGAAACGGGCGCTTCTATTACTATAGGAGCTACTATAGCTGAGAGTGATGAACGTCTGATCACTGTTATTGCTTCAGAGGTTTGATGTGCTCTTTTTAGCTTGTTTCATATTTCTATTTGCAATTGTGCTGTGCTGTGAAGTATAAATATGTATTGCATTTGGCATCTTCTCCTGCAGAATCCAGAATCTCGATATTCTGCTGCACAGAAGGCTGTTGTCCTTGTGTTCTCAAGGTCTGTGGAGGCTGGCACTGAGAAGGGACTAGATTCAAGCTCAGGTAAGGGGTTCCCTTTTGCTGCCAGGCTTGTTGTACCATCAAACCAGGTTGGTTGTTTGTTGGGAAAAGGAGGCATTATAATTTCAGACATGCGTAAGACAACTGGGACTAGCATAAAAATCTTAGCTGGTGACCAGCTTCCAAAGTGTGTACCAGAAAATGAACAAGTGGTGCAGGTATCATAGAGCCTCACTGATTTTTTTTCCACTAGTTCACTAAGTACAAATATTGTCTCATGTGGCATGTTCTTTCCTGTCTCTCTTTTACAATTTGGCCTTTATGTTTAACAGATTTCAGGAGATTTCATGAATGTGAAGGACGCAGTGTATCATGTAACTGGCAGACTCCGAGATAACCTGTTCTCCAGTGCACTGAGTACTCCTGTTACAAGGAGCACTACTGTAATAACCGAGGCTAGTCCCTATGGAAGACTGAAGGAGCCATTGAGGGATGCCTTTAAGGAGCCATTGAATACCTTTAGAGAGCCGTTGGGAGATGCATTTAGGGATCCTTTGAGGGCTGCAATGAGGGGTCCTTTGAGGGATGCAAGAAGGGACCCTTTGAGAGATTCTTTTGGGGATACATTGAGGGATCAGTTGAGGGATACATTGAAGGAGCCTCCAAGGGGTCCTGCCCCTTATAATTTGCACCCACCAATTGGTGTTTCTCATAGTTTAAATCGACATAATACGCTTACACAGAGTATGGATCATCTAGGACTTTCCCATAGTTTAGATGGCCCCATCTCACCGAGGTTGTGGGCATCACAGGTAAAAACCCTCTCTCTCTCTGCTGCCAATCAGTAATGGACTTCTAATGTTTGTTTACCACTTATTGATGGGGTCAATTTCAGACAATGGCTGGAATAAATCCGAGGGTTGTCCCAGATGCCAGTAGAGGATTTACTTCATTTAAAGGTGGCTTAGAACTTGGCAGGTCAGTGCCACATTCTACAGCTCAAATATATAATGAATCTAATTGCTATTATTACAACACTATCAAAAACCATCAGAGTTTGTGTAGCAGAATTAATTATTGGCACTGTTGCTCTTATTGTTTAATCAGTCAGGCCTTATACTGTACTGAAGTAGGCTGGGTTATTCTTTTTTTTTTTCCCCTTTATCATATAAGGCTCATTTTTTTCAATTAACTTGGTTAAAATATTTATTTTAAATTAGATTAACACCGGTTCCAACTATAGACCCACAAAATATATATAGATTTTTTTGTAAGTAAATCAACTTACTGAACCCAGTCAGACATAGCCATACCAACCCACAAACTAGTGGGTAATTTCTTTTTTTCCTTTTTGCGAATTTATATTATTAGGGCATCATTGGTAGGAAAAAGTTGTAAACTAAAGATTATCAAGCACTGGCATACAGGCTGTTGTTGGACACAATAAATCTAATGCATCTTTTAATGGTCCAATATTTTGCATTCATTGTTCATATCAGTAGGTGACCGTTAATTTCTAAACACAGAGGCATCAAGATATGTTCTTTCTCTAGTTAGCATGATGGATAATAAATAGAAAGATGACAAGAAGAGATAAAGAATAATTAAAAGAAAAAGATAGAATTGAACAACCATACAAGCATTGTTTACGCATTGCATATGGCTCCACAATGGAATTCACTTTTTACTTACCTTTTCTTATCGAATAGAAACATAGAGTTTATGAGGTTTAAATCAGTAAATGATCCAATAACCACCCTCTCCTTGTCTTTGGAGGAGTTAAAAAACAAAAATAAAATACTATGGTGGTCCCATTGCTTTATTTTATCCGTGATTTAGCAATCCCAAAGTTTTTTTTTTACTTTATATGAAAAATGAATCTTTTTTTGTACTCTTTTATTTTTATAACATAAATAATGTTAAGAACCCTCCGGTGTGAAAACATAAAAATTTGTGATGCTGAAATAGGATCCTGATAGAATAAAATCAGAAATACCCTTAATCTCTCCAAATCCAATTATAGCCCTTTCTCTGTCTGCATACATAGGCGTGCATGTGGAACTGTGTCAATTTTTCTGGCAGTTGCTTTTATTACTCATTCCTATAAAGTAGTTATGTAATTCTTTCTATTCAGTTTTTATTTCTTGCTACTAATGCTTTGCTGTTCTCATCTTCTCATGCATTTATATGATTTCTTACAAAAATACAGCATGGGATTGGTAAACCTGCCAGTATATGTTGATATTCTTGAATGCCATTATTATGGAATTGGTGACTACCCTTCACTTCACCTTTATCTAGAGCAATTTAGAATGGGTGAATTAGGTGAATAAAAAGGTATGGATAAATGCATTTATGTAATAAATAGGAAGCATTAAAGAAATTGCCATGAAAGAACTAGAAATCTGAATTCTTAAAGTATAGAGCTGCACCCAAATCATTTTAATGTGTAGTAATCAAAAAACTGCAATGTCATTTCTAGCATTTGAATATTATCTCCTTGTGTCATCTGAAATAGCCGGTCTCTCGGATTTTACTAGTTGACTGATTCTCTTGTCTGGTTGTGTAGTGGAAGCAAATCTGCTATAGTGACGAACACAACTGTAGAGATTAGAGTTCCTGAAAATGTTATTGGCTCTGTGTATGGGGAGAATGATAGCAATCTTACTCGTTTGAGACAGGTACCTATGTTCTGATTTTCTCTTTGTTTTGCTTCAAATCTTATTCTATTGACCAAGATATTTCAACAAGTTAATCAATATGCATTCATTTGTTTACATGACTAATAATTCAGTTGTGGTTATATGTCAATCTTTGTCTTATTCATTTATTTATGATATGATGTTAAGAATCTCATATAATAAAGCATAGATTTTAGAAGTTGTAACTTCAATTATATTTTAGGACAAAAGGATGTTGATGAATCAGGAATAGCTGAGACATTACTTGCAGACTGTATTTTCCTCATTCCCTGTGGCTAAACTATTCTGGTCCAGGAAACCGAAACTTAGTTTCTATCAAGCTTGCTCTTTTATCAAGCTTGTTCTTTTGGGGTCAAGCCGGGGCTTCCTTTATATAGGCTCCTCTTCCCCTTTTGCTTTTTTTTTTTTTTCTTAATATTATTAATTATAGGATGCTTTTTAGACACAGAGTTGCTTTTGATATTTAAAACTCACAATGCTGGCTACTTTAGAGTTTGCGACACCTTAAATGAATCTAGTTTTAAATATGAAGAAAAAAAGAGACTTATTTTGATGGTTTGAAAAGGTGTTCTACATTAACAATAAAATCAGTGTATCAAATCCTGATTCACTGAAACACATAAATTTTGAAATATAAACTTGAATCATAGTTGCCATTAAAAAAATTAAACTTATAATCTCCATCATTTTTGGCCAAATTGTGATGGTTGTAAAAACACTACATTAATTTGATACCCCTTGGTATATCTACAACCATTAGAAACTTGATCAACAAACACAAAGTCTACAATTTCAATTCTACAATCATCATACAAACAAACCAAACCCACAAATCAATAGAAAATTCTTCTAGGCAGTCCCCAGTTAACTGCTAATCACATCACTGTAATTTCTACAATCATCATACCAAACAAACTTCATATCCACAAATCAATAAAAATCCTTCTACACAAGCCAGTTAACTGCTAATTACGCCAAGCGGGTAAATACATATGCTTGGGATAATAATGAAGAAAAACAGAAAAGGTCAAAGAAAAAATTTGTGCAATCCCAATTCTAAAATATCCTACAAAAAGCAAAATGGAACAAAACTTGGGAACTTTTATCTTAATGTTTTGATAGTGATTGTAACGAAGACATGTACATTCAGGAACTGATTAGCCTAAAATGATAAAATTGAGCATGGAAAATATGTCATCCTGATGAGATGGATTTTTATACTCTATTTAATTTAGTCCTGATTCTTCTTTTAAATACTAATGAAGGCTATAATTAGTCCGAAAACTGTTTCAATCTTGAAGCCATTTTATACAGAATATATTATTCTTAAACTCAACAGTCAGCTCATCATATGATGTTCCTTAATCAGATCTCAGGCGCCAAGGTTATAGTGCATGAACCTCGTCTAGGATCAAGTGACAGGATTATCGTTATATCTGGGACCCCTGATGAAACCCAAGCAGCTCAAAGTCTTCTTCAAGCATTTATCCTCACTGGACAATCATGCTAAAATAAAAATCATGTTAAGTTATGATTTCACAAAGACAACAACTCCAGTTTAGTATTTTGTTTTAGTTGCTTTATTCCTCCACCAAAATGGTGTACGCTAATTTGTACCTACTATTCATGTCAACCCTGTCCCTTCCAACATTGAGATTTAGCCTAATTCATCAATTTCTTAGTGACTGAACATCTCTATTTTCTGGTGCTTGGTGAACATTTTTCATAACTATTTGATGTATCCTAGCTTTGTTTCTGGCCAACTTACTGTTCTCCTAGTTTCCAAAAGCTGCAATATCCAAAAATATGCCTTGTTTCATAATCTTTCTGCACATTTCATTTACCAAACATTGATGTCATACGAATTCACACTCGAATTGGAATGTTAAGGATGCAAAATGAACAAGAAAGAGTGAATATTTTTCTTTCTATAGGTAGCATAATTTGTTGATTCAATATGACAACTCCCTTTCCATTTCTTTCAGTTAAATAAGACATGAGAACCAGAAAGACTAAGGGGAAACCAACGTAATGGGGAAAGAAATACATTTGTATGTGTTATATGTGATATTGTTGCCTAATGCTATGTTTGGTTGAAATCCATTAAAGAATTCATTTGATTTGGGAGAAAGATACGAGGAAAGCAAGTAAAATGGAAATGATAAAGTTGCAATATATACATTAGTGTTATTATATTGATTTATTAATGTGAAATTTATTTAGAAATTCTACCTACTTTATTAGAATTTAGTTTAGCTATAACTAATTCTATACAAATTTAATTATATAGAATTTTAAGTTAACTTTCACTTCATTCAAAGCACATAAACTTTAGATTTATAAATGAATTCCATAAATTTTATGGATTTCAACCAAACAAAATGTAAAACTTAATGATGAAGCCTCTGTTTTACTTTGGCTGAAATCTGTATTAAATTTAAAGAAGGCAAACGGGTAATCAGATGTTATAAGGTTTCTTAAGCGGTTAGTTAAAGAAACCTTTTCGAGGCTTCACATGAAATGTGCTTGCTCCTTTTCAGTTTTAAATATGCACTCTAATCTTTATTTATTTTTTTATTTCTTTTAGTGAAACACTTAGTTCTGGAGAACTATGCTATAAAACCTTTAGTAAACTTGATTCCCTAATGAATTTAACTAAATTTAGTCCATGAATTTGATTCCATTTCTGAGTTTCAAGTTCAGTTGCTCAAATCAAAATTTTGAAGTGCTCTGTTAAGTGATACATGGACTAATGTACTAAATAAGGACACAAGTATTATTCACATCAAACCCTTATGAGATTTCATTACTAACCCAAAATCACACAAAAATGCAATCATACGGTAAATTCTGAACATGATCTGGTGGAGGCAAAACAGCAGTACTTAAATTTATCTGAACCATATTGGTAGCTTTTCCTGGTTGGCAGGTTTTGGCATGAGAATGATTACAGAAGTATTATCAACACCTTGGAGTAGTTTGCAATACTGCTCTTAGAGTGTGTTTGTGTAATTGAATTTCATAAAATTTATGATTCTCATTTTACAAAATTCACATTTGTCACGTTTGGTATGGTTTGACATTCATTCGAAATATGTTTTCAAATTCGGTGGAATTAATTTTACTTTATCCAAATTATATCAATTTTTTTAGCATTTACAAATGAATACAATATTAAGTTAACTCCTTTTTTTAGAGAATGGTTCTCAACACTCTCCTCTCTGTTTCTCTCTTTCCCTCCCCCGTTCACTCACTACTTTTTCTATCTCCTTCCCTCCTTCCTTTCTCTCTCTCTCTCTCTCTCTCTCTCTCTCTCTCTCTCTCTCTCTCTCTACTCCTTTATATTGTATTTAAATTAAAAACAAAAAAATGCTCATTCTTGTGAACCTGGAAAAATGTAAAAAAGAATGTGATGCACATAAAACACATTTTAATAAAGGCAGAATATGGCCCCTCAAACAAGAAGGTAGAATATTGATTTAAGTTGAACGCAATGTCATTTGATTTTTCTATATCTAATAAACCAAAGATGAGAATTTATTTGTAAATGAATTTATTAGAAGTTGATTTGCAAATGAGTTGATTTGTATAATGGACTTGAACCAAACGCAGTATTGGTGTTTCAAATTCCAATTAATCCCTAAAAAGCTTGCATGTATAATCATCTCAATTGCAACCCAAATTGGCCAAAGATATTAGAAAGCAAAACCAAACTAATTTCAAATGGAACTTGAAATATTATCAATGGCAGGAGCATACAAAGAAAATACATCTTGTCTAAGAAAAATAAACATGGTATTGACCATACTAATTATCAAAGGCAGTTCTTAGCTTCTGTTCATGGTTCGTTTATCCATTTGTATACGGACATGTAGCTTTCCTAAGTCAGGATGGATTAAGAATTTACTAGTTAGTGCAGCAAAATTCATGATCGCATGGTCTTGAATTGGTCAAAATGTGACAGAGAAAACCCTTAAGAATCCTAAGAACTGGTGCAAGATCTGAAGATACGAACTGTGCTCAAGGTTAGCACAAATCTACTAAGGACATGGGCATGAGGTCATAACTGTGTAATAAGAGTATTTCCTGATTAGACAACAGTAAGCATAGGGAAAGAGAGTTTGGAGTTCTGGGATTCTGAAGTCTATCAAATTGTCTTTATCCAGCTTTGAAGCAGTTTCTATTTGTCAATGATAGACAACTAACTGTCAGTGAACATAGTTTGCTGGATAAGCTTGTCAGTTAATAAATCTCAGTTCTTTTTATGAATTTATTTTACTTGAGCACCATCAAGTGTGCATATTATAACATAGTTCAGATTGTTAATTAATTTGTAACCATTTCTCTTTATTGATAAAAAACTTGCACAAGTTAGCTGCATGATGATTCTAAAACTCGCAAGAATCAACAAACAAGAGCCACAATATAACCCAAAAAACCACATTGGGATTGAAATGGAAAGAATTAGTTTATAGCAGTTTAAGTCCAACTACTAGTTAACTTGGGTTGACCATTTTGGCCAGTGGTTTAAACCTGAAAGTTAATTCGGTCAGTTGGATTTAGGCTACTGCAATTTGGTATCAGAGCAACTTTGAATCAGGATTGTGCAGAGCTGATAGGCACTTAAGAAAGGGCTCTAACTGCGGAATGAGGTGGAGCAGCCTTGGGTACCAACAAACCACAAGACCTAAAGGTGCGGTCTTGGCTTTAGTTCAATCGCGAAGAAAACCTTGCGAGTTTAAGAGAACGTGATTGTAATATTCCACATTAAGATACAAGACTTGAGGTGCGGTGGATACAAGATCTGAGGTGCAGTCTTGGCCTGAGTTCAGTCGCGATGAGGCTGTCACGAGTTTAAGGGAAGATGATTGTAGTATTTCGAATTAGGATTGAAAAGGAAAAAAAATCGAGTTTGTGATTGTAATATTCCGCATTAGGACTGAAAAGGAAAGGAAATGTGTTTATAATAGTTCAAACACAACTACTAGTTTACTTGTTTGATCCAATGGTTTAGGCTTGAAAGTTAATTAGGTTGGTTTTGGTTATTGTTTTATGGAGCTTCAGAAACTATGTGACAAAGATGTCATGAGCTTAAGGGAAGCTGATTGTAATATTCCGCATTAGGATTGAAAATGAAAGAAAATGAGTTTATAATAATTCAAATCCAACCATCAGCTAACTTGGTTAACCATTTTGGGTCAGTAGTTTAGGCTTGAAAGCTAATTGGGCCAGTCGGATTTGAGTTGGTACTAATATATGGAGTTTCTGAAACTATGATGATCTTGGCAACGTCTTTTATCTTGACGGACATGCTTGGCTCATCAGTATCATATTACTCCCAGCACTGGATTCAAGTTAAGGTACGTATAGAAGTTTTTTCCTCCGAACGAAAGTAATAGCAAGCAAAATCAACAGGCAAAGGGGTTGACAGAGAAAAGTTAAGTTAACCTAAACACTGCTATTACCCTTAGGGGTCGTTTGGTTTGTAAAAAAAGAAGAATGAGAATGAGTGATTCTCATTGTTGGTCATTGATTCATCAAAAATCACTTTAAAATCGGAATGAAATTACCTTATCAATGGGAATCACTCATTCCTCCCTTTTAAGGATTAAAAAGTTCATTTCTATAGGAATCAAGTCAAATCGATTATAAATGGTCAAACCAGTGAAATAATAACTTGTCATTAATATAAATATTACAAACAATAATTATAAATTAAACATTATCTTTTTTTTAACTATAACTAAGTATTACTATTGGTATCAACTGCAAATTAATTCAATTCTGGTTCCATATTGAACCAACAATATTTAAAATATAACCATTTCTGTTTTCATTTCCTATCTTGAACCAACGGGTCCTTAAGGAATTAGGAGAGGGTTGTTTATGACAAACCCAAATCAACTACCCTGCTATGACTTGTGACGCAACTAGTAAGATGGCAATTGATCCATCAAGTTCTTTTTGGTATTTAAATATATGCTTTCCTTTTGTGCTGATTCAAGTGAATGCTGAAGCTTTGAAATTTTTGCAAAGAACAGACTGAAACCCCAAAAATAAGAAACCTAAGAAATTCTGGACAAAAAAAAATTAGAAAAGAGGAAATAAAAATATATTTAAGATACTATTGATCAAGATATCTTGTGTCTTTTCTTTCTTTCCCCACACATGCAGAACTTTAATAAAGCAAACCAAGATACAAAAGGACAAGTTTCCTGTTATGCAGAATATACTATGTTGACCATATTAAGGAGAAAACAAGTTCTGCTGGGCGAAAACTGCAGTCCTTTTTAACTCTTCGCAACTGAGTCAGCTGCTGTTGCGGATGCTGGCTCAGGTGCTGCCTTGAGAATGATTTCCACATTGTCATGCACTCCCTGTAGCAGTAACTCGCCATCATATGTTAAAATCTTCCTCTTTTTTGCTGCTCTTAGTGTTCCTACTAGTGCCTCAAATATGTTTGCACACCTGTCATCGTTAAATAGGACTCCAAATGTTACCTGTAATACATAAGACAAATCTTTGTTAAAATTTAAGGTTAATTCTAGATCTTGACTGTAGGAATAAGGATTCCTGGCTGAAACAGGACTTCGGCGTGAATATTATTAACACATGCAATCTTACATGGTCTATTAATTGCTGTTGCTAAACCAAATGTGCTGAAAAACTTTTTTCCTTTTTTTTGCTTTGTGTAACGTGTTCAGAGTGAACTGTGCTCACACACAGCTCTCAGACTCGCAATTTCTAGTTCCAGTCGGTTAACATTAATTGTATAGTACACAAACACACTCCCAACAGTAATAGTATTGAAACCTTGCATAAGTGATGCTGAAACAGATTCACTTAAAGTTATTAGTAAACTGCCAGAGGCATAGTGGAAAGTGGCTTTTTAATAAGTTTGTAAGAGCTTCCCAAGTAGTACCAGGCTCAATACAAGAAGTGGTAGTAGCAGGCTGAAGAGATTACTGTTTGGATGCAAAGAAATGGCAGGCTTTGTTATTTTCAGTCTCTATGTACTCTGACAAATAGCTGGTTTTGATACAATGTACGTTCTCTGCTGAAAGTATTAATGATGTAAATTTTGTTGATTCCTCCTGTATATATTGTGAGTTACATGGGTCGGTGGTTCAATATTGATATTTTAAACAGAAAACAGAAATTGCCATATTGGCTTGGATAATTTATATGTATCTAAGACCAAATTTAGATGAAATGGCATGTGAAAGCAGATAATCATTGCTTCGACATTGCATAAATCAATGAACAGAAGTTGGGACTTATTAATTTTTCATGGGAAGTTGTTTTTAAGAATTTTGAAATATAACAATAAAATTGCCACTGTGGTTTACTTTTATCATTCCTAATTGCTACAGTTACGTTTCTTCAGAACCAAACAAACAATGAAATTAGAAACCAGACTTGAATTGCTCTTGACCAATGCACATAATCGAGGAACAATTCACTTTCTGGACCTAGACAACATCCTCTAAAATAAAGTATTATGGTTCTAGAAAGCCTTTACGGGGATCAAAGGCTTTCTAAATGAATGATGAAATTGATCAAAGCCTGAACTATATGAAGAATGAACGATTACCATAGAGTCCGCAACAGCAGTTCCATGATAAATAATTGACTAGAAAATTGCCAACCTAACTCCAAGAAGGTGAACATGGCAATATATATTCTAATCATCTCTCATCATGTTCGAAAGTGTTTAGATACCTGAATAAAAAAATTAAAGTAAACTAAGCTTAAAGGCTCCTTATTTGGCAGAAAGGGTAATAAATGATTGAATGGCCAGGCCTCGTCAAGAATTCTTTCATATCATTAATTAATAAAGGGGGGGCGAATCATGAAAAAAAGAAAAGAAAATTGATGTACCCATCTAAGTAATCTACTTGGGAGGCCATTGGAGAAGAACTGCCCGATGGGATTGAGAAAACCTGCCTTACTTTTGGAGCGGTTGTTAAATTCTATCTGTCTAAAAAGAGCTATCAGGACATGGAAATCACCTCTATTCTTTGTCAAATGCATAATGTGAAGGCAAGATTTGTTTAAGTCTACTGTCGTATTGGTGGGGCGAGTTTCACCTGAGAACCCTCAATTTTAATTTGTATTACAGAAATCTATGTAATTCGATTTCATAACACTAAAATCCTTTTACACATGAATCCAATGTTTTTATTATTTTAGGATAGTATGCTCCATGTTATATTTCGGTAGGATTTCTCTCAGAATCAAGCTAAAAGGGTCCTAGTGTTGTTAAAATAGAGATACCAGACTTCTTACGGGATACAATTTGAAATTTGAGGACTATAATAAAAAAGCACGATTAAGAGCATTTGGTGGTTGCGTGCAAAGATAAGAGCACTGCTCCAGTTCTTCCTCTAAAGGAGCCTAAAGAATTGAAATGAAAATTTGTATGCTGGTCTTTCTCCAAATTTTCCTGTCGTTTCCTCATATTCAAGTTCTAGCAATAACAGCAACTCCTACTGACTTAACCACAAAAAGTACCTACAAACTGCTTATTAGCAACTAAAATATAGCTTCAATTAAAAGCTGGAGCTCCTGAGATAATTTGTTGCAAAAGATTGGTAAGTAATCATGCTGTGGAACTCTTGTGTTCATTATAATTTTCAATTAGAGGTTTGGTGTAGTTGCTCTCGGCCTTGCTTTATTTGTACAATCAAAACAATTTGAGAACATATATGAACTATGGATGCAGAAAATTTGTAACTGAGACAATGGGTAATAGTTGAATGGAAAATGATAATGTAAGTAGTAATTCTAGTACATGTATTTATCCCGTTAATCCCATTTTGGTTTTTGATATACAGGCTATATAGCACAGATCTCCAAACAAATTAACAAAATTCTGAGATCAAAATTTGCATAACCAGTAAAAAAGATCCAAGCTTTTCCAAATCTAATCACCAAAGAACTGAAAAATTCTGCACTTTTAGATATAAACATGGACGAAAAAGAGAACCCAAATAAAAAATGACGAAGGAAAGTTCAGATTTAACTACCAGTTCTCGGCTAAATATCACAAAATCAGGAATGTATTGCAGATCCACCATTGTTAGATACTAGATAGATTCCCAATTAAATCTGAACCCAAGACATCAAACTAATATCTTGTTCATTATAGCAATTTAGAAAAGAGAAAAAGAGATTTACCTTGTAGGAACCATCAGGTTGGATCTTGCCAATTCTCTGGATCTCTTCTCTGAGTCTCTCAACCTCTTCTTCTACATTCATGGTTTCACCTTCTTTCTTTTCAGATAATATCTTTCTCCCAAGCTTTTGTCTTGTGGTCTTGTTTTGCTAAGTTCCTACACGTCTTATATTTTATTGTACAATTTATTTATAGAACAAAAATTTAAATATTTTCTTCTCAAAAAACAAATTATATATTTCTCTTTACAAATTTTTAATTGTAATTGATTTTTTCTTTTTACTATGTAAAAGTAAGAGTTTTGGGGACGATATTAATGTTGATTATCTCCACAAGAGAATATTAATGTTAATTATGGTCAAATTAGAGAAAAGAAATGTCCCTAAATGCTAAATTAGTAATGCATATACTTGATTATTACAGGTTCAGTTGAGCACAGAGAGTTGCTCTGAGCAAAGCATGAACATAATTAGTTGGAAGGAAATCAGAAGATGATGAATTGAAAGGTATATTAATTGTATAAATTGTTAATATTATCTACAAGTACTATAGTTTATTTAAAAATATAATTAAAAGTCAAATGCAAGGCCAACCACTTGCACTTATAATTCTCTTTTTTAAAAAATGCAACAACTAAAAATAAAAAATTAATTAAAATTAATACTTTCTTGTAAAAATTTTAAAAATCTCAAATTTAATTTTTCTTTTTCCTCCATCATATATCAATATTATTTATAAAACTATAAAAATTATTACTTTTTTATTGTATCTTCTCTGGTTGTATAAATAATTTATAAATTAGATTTTGAGGAATAATATTTTTAAAAAAACTGTTATAAATATAAATAAGAAATGTTATTAGCCATATATATATATATTTGTTATCTAGCTAATCCTCTTCTCCCACAATTCAGATAAAAATTTCAAATACAATGCAACCTCTAATAACCATTCCTTTTTTTCTCATTTTTCTTCAATGTAATTTAATAATCTCCATCCACTTTCTACCTTGTCCCCTAAAATTACGGCACTCTTGTCCTATCCCAAGTCCTACTGGCCACCACCGCTAAACTAAAGCCAGTGGCAATAATCGTAGATAACCCCATAACCAAGGTCCTTTCTCCATCCCTCATCGTCGTCCTTTTTCACCGCCGCTTCTTCTTCATTTTTATTGTTCTGTTCTCTCTTTTTTGACCCTTCAAAGAAAACCTCTCAAATTTATTGCCTTTTTTTTTCTTCATCTCTCTGCGTTCTACACTTGAAAAACCAGAATATTTATTATTATAACTAACTAATAGTAAAGGGTATTGTTCATTTTAGTCTTCTGTTGAATAGATTTTATTGGGTTATTGTTAATTCTTTTAGGTTTTTATTTTCTTTATTTGGGAAGTTAAAAGACTGTGATTTTGTATACTGGGTAGTTTTTAATTTACGTTCTTTGTTTGTTTTGTTCTGTTATAAAGATTTTTAATTACCTTTTTTGGGCAATTCTCATTTATTGGCTTTTTGTTAAAAATGTATTGAAAAATGCCAAATTCAAATATACAAGGGTCGCTGTATACTACTGGAGAGCCAATGAATATACATAATACCCATTTGGAAGAAGAAGAAGAAGAAGAAGATGAAGATATAGGTGGAGGTGGTGAGGAGTCTATAGATAATCCTAACAATCACTATGAAAATGGCGGTGGAAGTGTTGTTGGTGGTGTGGAGGGTGATGCAATTCAGGTTACTGGCGACCCTGATTATCCTTTGGTGGCTGTATATGGTGGTGGCAGTTCTGACCAGCTTACTCTCTCTTTCCAGGGTGAGGTTTATGTATTTGATGCTGTTTCCCCTGATAAGGTGAGTGTGTTTGTGTCAATTGTGTTTTCTGCTTTGCTGCTGATTTAGCTGAAAGTAATGAATTTTATATAGGGGTTATTTAGTTTTCTGAATTATGTTGGGCTTATTTGGTTTCATCTCATGCTTATTGGGTTGATGCTTGGATTCTTATTTTGAGTTTGATGTGGGTCAAATTCTTATGGTGTTTTTGTATAGCGCATGGTAATGGTATATTGTTTTTGCTTTGAAGTTTGTTCTTACATATTTTGGTTAATCTGCAACCTTTTGGTGTCTAGTGTGGTGAATCATAGGGATGCTGTTTTATGTGTTGATACTTGCTTGGTAGAAGCAGGCTGCATTTCAAAGTTGGGTTTGGGTTGAATTGCTTTATTAAGAAATGGTTGATCCAATTCTGTGACTTTTGGTGGTCTGTTGTTTTCAAGACATGTCTTTTGCTTATAGGGTTGTACTTCTTTGCAAGGAAGAAACTGAAGGAGGATTTGACTTATCCTTTCTTTTGTGATGAATTTCTTTATCATGCTGCATTTTGTATTTCAATGATTTCTTTGAAAAGTTCAAATTTTCCCACCTAGGAATTGGTTCAAATTTCTGTGATGTTTGTGATAAAATTCAAGTGTTCGATGATGCTTAACTTTATGCTGTCTGGCTGGTTGTTCAAACTCTTGATACCTTTTGGCTTCATGTGTAACTACTAGACAGTTTGGTTTTTCAACATTTTGTTTTATTTTCACTAACAGTGCTGTATTCCTGATCTTGCCTTTATTTTAACTGGGAACGATAATTTTATGTGTTAGCTTTATAATTGCAATGCAGTATGTAACATAGGATTCATTTTCCTTCAAGCTTTTTCTATGTGTTGGAAAAAGTCGTGCTGGTGTTATGAGATTTTAAGGAGTCACGTGATGTTTAAATGTATTTTGTAAATCAAACTGAGACATGTCATAATTATTAAATGATGAAGATATTAAGTGTAATTCACTCGTTAATATTTTATGTGGCATTTTCATTTTCTGATTATGGAATTGCACTGATATTTATTTCCTTTCATCTGTCTAAAATCGGATCTGATTTCTTGTAGATTTGTCTTTCTCAATAAATCACATAAATAATATTGGGTTTTATGGTTTCCATAGGTGCAGGCTGTGCTGTTACTTTTAGGTGGGTATGAAATTCCTTCTGGCATTCCTACCACGGAGACGGTCTCCCTTAACCAGAGGGTATGTTGTAATGTGTTTATGCGGCTGCATTTTTGTCAAGTTTTTTTTTTTTTTTTGCTGTTTCTTTACATTTCTTGCTTTAACCACATCTCATAGGGATCCACTGACTTGTCTGGAAGATCAACCCAACCTCACAGAGCGGCTTCTTTACGCCGGTTCAGGGAGAAGAGAAAAGAGCGTTGTTTTGATAAGAAAATCCGTTACACTGTTCGGAAAGAAGTTGCACTTAGGTATTCCAAATTTGCATTTGCATTTGCATGTCTTTCTGTATAAATGATAGAGGCTTGTTTGTTCTAATGCATTTATGCTGGATTATCCTTCGTATGGATGTGAGGCTCTGTTTTATGTATGGAACTTATGATTAGTCGAAGTTAAAATGGTATGCGTGGATAATTTCAACTTTTTATTACTGTGCCTATAAAAAAATACAGACCAATAGGCTTTCTCTTCCTTTTCCATTTTTCTCCTAAAAGCAAAGTTTAGAATAAAATACCACAATCTGCTTTGATAGATTATAATTTATAAGAAATATAGTGGTTTTCTTTTCTTTTTATCTATCAATTCACTGGCTTTTCCCTTCTGCCGGTCACTATGACTTTCTTGTTATTTGATGTGTGGATATTGCCAGGATGCAGCGTAAGAAGGGACAATTTACTTCATCCAAGAATAGTTCTGATGAAATGGGCTCCGGTTCTTCTCTCTGGAGTGGACCACAGGGTTCTGGACAAGATGAGAGCTTGATGGAAACTTCGTGAGTGTCAATTTTGTTTCTTTAATCAACATAGAATATATTATTTTTTTGGCCTTTCTCTTCCAATTTATAGTATTATCCATTACTGTTTTCTAAGGTGGCATGGTAATGCTACAAAATTATGATCCTATTGGATTGGTGATGTATCATTAATCTTGTCTTGCAAAATTACTTATGTTTCTCATTCTGACAGAATTGGCTGTTATCTTTCTTCTTATAAGACTTATGCTTCTTTATGCAGATGTACTCACTGTGGAATTAGTTCGAAGTCAACTCCAATGATGCGTCGGGGACCAGCTGGTCCAAGAACCCTTTGTAATGCATGTGGGCTCAAGTGGGCTAATAAGGTTTAGTTGTGGATTTAATGTCTCTTCTGCGTTAATTATGCAAGGGTCAGTTTCTATTCCAATCATCTCATTAGGAAGGATTAACTGTTGCAGGGAATCTTAAGAGACCTTTCAAAGATGCCAAGTGCTGGAATTCAAGGTCCTCCTGCAAAGCCAATGGAACAGGTACACCTTGTTGATGAATATGAATGTTATTCTTTTTCTTTTATGAAATTTCTGAGTTAACAAATAGATATTTCAGTTCCTTTAGTCTTATTTCTATAATGATACGAGGCCTTCTTTAATTCCTATTTTGGAAACTAGATGGAAGATCATTGTAGTATACAAGTACACATTTGCAATTGAGCAACAAATATAGCAGACACGAGCTCTAAATGCTGTTGAGTGTCTCTCACCTCCGGATTTACTAAGTGACCAGTCCATCTGATTTATATACCTATATATTTCTTCTCTCTGCCAGATAACTTTCTTTATTATCCTTTATAATACTGTTGAATTATAAGTGTGGATATTGAAATCGGACAGTGATGATATCCTTTCTATGACTGGAAAATCCAACTATCCTAGAATCTTTTGACAACACCAAATTGTCTTCATTTGAGCAATTTGTTGGGATCTACACCTTCCTATTTCTTTTTTGTTGCTATCCATGGCTTCTCTTCATCCTCACCCGTCATACATGGCTCCTTGCTAACACATGAGTATAGCTTTGCCTTTATCTCAATGCCAGGCTTAGTCTTCCAGAACTATCCTTCAATTCTTTCATTGGTGTAAAAATGGTATAACTATAATTCTTCAGAGAGAGAGAGAGAGAGTGGATGGTCGTGTAAAAGCAGGTTGGCCATCAAGTAATCAACTGATATAAAATCAGATAAATGACACTTGGCTGAGGAGCTTCAGATTTGCAATGATGTGCTTCTTATCATCCTATGTGAGGAATTTGTCCTTTCCATCAGTGATTCTTGACTGCAGCTTTACACTGAAACAGAAATTTTATTTGCAGGTTTAATTAAACCAATTATAAACCTGGAACTATTGTTTGTTTCCAATGCAAAACTTAGCAGGTCTATAGTGCTTTAATTTTTTGCTCTGTGGGGTAGAGATATACAATGTTTAACTGAAGTGGAATATTTGTTCCTTTTTCTTTTCTGTTCTATGTTGCTTAGTTACCACCAACATATTCCACGTCACTCATATATGACTAATTTCCTTCCATTGCAGGGCGAAGGTGAAGCTAATAACACTGCTGTTGTAACTGCGGGAGGAGAGAGACTCTCAACTTCCAACGGCGATAACTTAGCTTTGACAGCTGAAACATGAAGCCTTAGTTCCTTCCTCAGCAGTAAGCCCCATTTGATGTTGGAAAGCATATCCTGCACAGATTAACTTGCTTAAGGTGGATCGATGCTTCGTACGCAACAAACTGCAAGCACCATTCGGCATTAAACTGATACGAAGCAGATTTACTACCTGTTTAACAGCTGTTGTGCTTTGTTCCAACCAACTGTACATATAATTCAGACTGTTTCTGTCTAAGTATATATATATATATATAAAATGCTGTTATGAAACAGCAGAACACATAAGTTTTCAAGTTTGAAGATCAGATCTTGCAGTGTCATGTTACTTTGTTTCTCTTCTAACTATTCAAGCTGAAGACAAGTAGCAGAACTCTTGTTATTTTTTTCTCATGCTTGCAGGATTGTGTATTTCTTTGCAATTTGGATGCATTTTACAGGCTATCAAGAGAATTTTATAAACAATTATTTTACAAATTAGTAATCTATATAAATGTTAATAATATTATCTCCCTTAATTTTTCTTTGGTTACACAATTTTGTAGTATGGAAAGTTACATTTTAAAGCTTTGTTTGGTAATCTTGTATGGTATTTTTGAAAATCAAGTTTGAGAAGAGATAGTATCTAAAAATTCAAAAAGAAAATAACTTTTACTAAATTAAAAAGATTAAATTCATTTAATATTTAATTATAAACATATTCAATGTTTTTTCTAAGCTTATATTATATAATATTAATACTTCAATTCTCTTATTCGAAAATTATATCAAATCATTTTAAATTTTGACTCTTTCCACAATAGTTGTTTTTTTTTTTTTTTTAAATAAAAATGTTGTGGGAGTCAACCGTGGCAGCGGTTTTTATTCATTTAATTCATTATTGTCAATTTAATATATAAAGAATATCTTTATTTTCTTAATTCTGTTTAATTTTTCAATGAATTAGTCAACTACTTACACATTATACAAACGGTTGCTATTAATTTAATTTTTAAGACAACAGCTCAATTCTCTTATTTAATAAATCTGAATATATGTTATAAATTAATAAATGATGTAATTGATAATATTAGAATCAAATTCAATATTTTAAGAGTCTTTTCTAATAGAATGCTTTAATATAATAATTAATAATATTTATTACAATTTATACAAAAGTATTAAAAATAATAAATATTTTAAATGTATATGAATATTTTAAAGATTGATATATATAGTTTTAGTTTTTTATGTAATTCTTTTTTGATATATAGTGTTATAGTTTTTCTAATTTATTTATTTAGAGTTTTATTGAATAGAACTTTTGTGAGCGATAAAATATAATTTTAAGAATTTTAACGTAATTTTATATCTAAAATTCATATACCTAAAATTTAATTGAATTGGAATAGATTCTTACTATTTCATCTACACACTCTTGAATTATAATATTTTAATAAACAGTTATTATTTAATATAAATAAAAATATTTACATTGCAATTTGGCATTTTTCATGTTATTGGTGAATGTTGCAACATTTTCTAAATTCTTTAAATGAATTGTGTTTGTTTATTTTAGGAGATAATTTTATTTTTCTTATTTTTGAATGAGATGATAAAAAACATAATACGCAAAGGTGGAATCACGTGACACGTGTCCTTTGGAATCACGTGACACGTGTCCTTTGGTCACGTGATTCTTCTCCATCTGATATCATATTTAACTCTTCAGGAAATCAAAAATTGAAACACATAATTAAATTTCACTATCTAAATTCTCAAGTATTCTAAAATGCTTTATAATTCATACAATTAGAAACATATTTTATAAATAATCTGGCATATAACATATTTACATATGTGTTTATATTTTTATAAATAATTTTTTTATTATTTCTTTTATTTTTGATATATAAAAAATATAATAATTTATAAAATTTTATATTGCTTAAGTTATATTTTTATTTAAGTTATTATACTAATATATTCTTAATATGTTACTTCTGTAATAAAATTAAATAATAACAGTGACTCGTATGTAATTAGTACGATGGTTGAGAAGTTAATTTTTAATGAAAATAATAATTCTTAATTATAGAAAATGACATTTATATTTTTAATATAAATTTTTAAATAGAATAATACACTACATAATAAATTAATAATTTTAATTGTATTTCTTATTAAATTGTTATTATATAATTATTTTTAATTTAATTATATTATTATATTATATTATAATCAATGCTCTTAAAAGTCATTTTTCTTAATTTTATCATAACAAAAATTTATTTTTAAAAGTGTTTAACTGATATTTTCACATATTTTATGAAATTTAATAATTTTGCTGGTTTATCATAAAACTAACGTTCCATCATTTATAATATATCAGTTATATTTTTAGTTTTAATTCATTATTTATATTTCAATTAATAGATTTTATTTATAATTAGTAATAATTTTAATTTAAAAAATTATAATTTTAAGTCAAAAAACAATAATAACAGTAATGATAATAGAAATATTATGTAATAAATTAATTCTTTAAAGGTAACAAAAATCAAGATACATGCATAATATTTTTAAAAGCAAATCAAGCATATTAAAAATAAAATATAGAAAATAACAACTTAGCATTGCATTTTCTAAGTAAATGTCAAAATATTTTATTTTGAGAACTTTCACATAAATTCTAAGATAAATTACTATTAAATATTCTGAAAGAGAAATTAATAAGCTAGCAACCTAATTAATTTCTTTGATAATATAATATTTGAGATATTTATTTTCTAGAATTAGAATTATTATCTAACTAGAAATTAAGTTATTAATTAATATAACATATTATTATTTTAAAATAATAATTATTTAGTTAAAATATTAATTATATCTAATTAGAAATATAAATAAAAAATTAAAAGAAAAATCTATATAAATTTACCGCATATCTATTAAAAAATAAATATAAATATTAAAATAAAGATAAATACACATACAAAATTTCATATAATAAAAAAATTATAAATCTCAAAATTATATATATATATATATATATATATATATATATTATAGATTAATATTATAAAAATTAATAAAGATATTCATAATCTTTTTGCACAATATTTTTTATAAAATATGGAATTTAAGAAATAGAATATCTAATAAAACTCTGAAAAAGGCAGTTATTAAATAAAAAAAGAATAAAGAACCTATTAAGAAAGAAGTCTGCTCTGTTGCTTTTGTAAGCTTATTTGCAACTATTTCTATGGAAAGGCAATAAAAATACAGAGAAAGTAACATAAAAATACACAATTCAAGCAAAAAAAAGAAAAAAGAATTTTTTTTTGAAGAAATTAAAAACAGCACAGAATTGTAAATAGTAGTAGATCTTAATTAGTAGTTTAAGCAAAAAAATAAAATAAAATAAAATTTAATTTGCAGTCAATTTGGAGTCCATTATTTTGAAAACAGATTACAGAGAAAGAAGCCTCCAATTTCACTGCTTTGACAAATTGCAGAAATCTATAAGTTTTATATTTTATATTTCTATATACGTAGAGACACAGAGAGAGAAAGGCTTTGTTTTCTGTATATATATATAGAGAGAGGGAGAGGGAGAGGGAGAGAGAGAGAGAGAGAGAGAGAGAGAGAGAGAGAGAGCAGAAAAGAGGCGTTTCTTTTGAGGAAAGGGAAATGGAGAGGGGTAATACGTCGTCGTATAGGGAGGAGTATGATTATGAGGATGAAGATGACACATCGATTTTACAGATTGATGGGGGTTGTAGATTTGATAGAGTTGAAGAGGAAATGGCTAAAATGAATTGTGACAATAATAATAATAATCATAATAATAATATTTATAATAATGAAATTAGTAGCAGCAGCAGTAATAGAACTAGTGAGCTTACTATTGCTTTTGAAGGAGAGGTTTATGTTTTTCCTGCTGTTACTCCTCATAAGGTTTGTTTATTTTAATTCTTAATTTTATTTTATTTTGATTCAGTGAAATGCATGTGCTTCTTTATCGATTGTGCAGCTCACTTCTTGTTTCTGTGTGCTTTCTAAGTGAATTTGATTGGGCTTTTTTCATCAAATTCTTTTTTAAAGAAAATTGTTTTACTTCTTGTTGTGCTTTCAAGTGGTGGTTTGGCATGGTAGATTAGCTCGTTTGATGAAAATGAGGGCTTTCTTTATCCAAGGTGGCTCCGTTTCTGTTGGGTCTGACAAGTATAAATCTGGAATTTGTAATGATTTTGGTGCATCAAGCAACTCCATTTTTGGTTAATTGTTTCTATCAAGTTACCCCAAAAAAGAAAATGTTGTTACAAGGGTATAAGCACACTGCATTCAACTATTCAATTTCTCTTTCTTTTCCAGACACTTCCTGCCATATTAGAAATTGAAAAGTTCTAGTCCGGGTGCTAACATATGTATGACATTTTCTACACCGATTGCAATCTTTTTATTTGTTTTTCTTATCCTTTGGGTGGGTGTCTTTCTGTACTTTGATTCACTGGAGCGTATGTGACAGGTGCAAGCTGTGCTGTTACTTCTGGGAGGGGCTGATACACCTGCTGCTAGCGTTCCAAGTTCTGAATTTTTGGTACAACAAAATGCTGGTGTATATCATGTATTACTTGCTAAGACCCTGCTCCCTGATTTCTTTTTTTTTTCTCTTTCTTTTTTGTAGATTCAAATTGTAACTATTCTATTGTTTCCTTACTGCACTTTCCAGAGTTTAGGTGATAGTGATACTTCACGGGAATCAAAACTTTCAAGAAGGATTGCCTCCCTGGTAAGATTTCGTGAAAAGCGGAAAGAGAGATGCTTTGAAAAGAAAATCCGCTACACTTGCCGGAAAGAAGTTGCCCAAAGGTAGGATGCGTAGTATCTATAGGTCCTGTCGCTGTAAGAATGTTAAGTCTCTTAGCTGAATTGATTTCTATTGGGGTGGTATACATGGTCCTTTCCTTCCCATCAGTGTGTTTAGTGGCCCACCCCAAACTCAAATAAATAAAGAAAAGGAAAAAAAATAGTGTGTTCCCATTGACCCTTTAACCACAGAAAGCCACCACCTTTCCTGCCTCAGGTGAGGTCATTCTACTCTATTTATTTCTGTAGGTCATTGAAGAAAGAAAAACCTTATACATTTGCTTGTCAATATAAATCTCAACAGAACTTGTGAGCAAAAGCTCAAGGATTGTCTTTTCCTTCTTGCTGAGTTCGTAACATTCTGTTTCTCTCTGTGCATGCATATGGTGATTGAACTAATTTGTATTATTGGCTTCTATAAACATGTTTCAACATGTGCACGTTTGAATTCAAGATTTCCTATTGTTATTGTTCCTTTCTTTTGGTTTCCATTGTCATTATTAGCATCTGAAACAATTGCTAATCATGAATACTAATTTCTCTGCTAGAATGCATCGTAAGAATGGACAATTTGCATCATTGAAGGATTGTTACAGCACAGGTACTGGCAGCAACTGGGAACCAAGCAATACGACTCCTCAATCTGAACCTATGTGAGTTGAACTCACTGTTCATTTAAATCATCTGCAAAAATGCTTAAATCTAGGATTATAGCTTACATGAAGCTGACACACTGCTTGGGCTTGTCCTGCCATTTGTTGATGCTGGTGTTTTCCTCCTTTGGTTGTTATGCGTTCCTGCATTTTTATTTAGTTTACGCAGATGTCAACACTGTGGGACTAGTGAGAATGCCACTCCGGCAATGCGACGTGGACCAGCTGGTCCAAGAACTCTCTGCAATGCTTGTGGCCTTATGTGGGCAAATAAGGTAGGTTCTTTGGTGCTAATTGATTTCTTATTTTTATTGAACTTTCTCCTATAACTATTCTTTTTATAATTGGATGACTTGGTTCTTTACTGGATATTATGGATGCTGTTTTTTAGGTCATTTTTTCTCCTTGCATTGATTTTTAGGTGTAGAATATTAGACTATTACGAAGAAATTGGTCTCATTGCTCAGAAACTATGTAATGCTGTAGCATTCTTAAGTTTAGTAATTCTTTTTCCATTGAAGAGCATTATTTCATATCATTTACCATTTCAAAATTTTCTGTATGCATTCCATTTTAATCTAATTGAGCAAGATTCCTTTGATTTCATTGCTTGATCTCTTGCTTTTGGAAATACTTTTCCATTGTCATTTGAATTTTTTTTTAAAATTTTGTTGGCTTTTCATCAGTCTTAGGTTGGAGAGAGCACAGCCTAACATGTATGATATCTTCTGCTATATGTGATGTATCAATCTACCTAATTCGACTGCATAATTGAATCTAATCAAACATATTTTTTCACATAAGTTAGTAGATCGCTTACTTAATTACTTTAGCAATCTATTCACGCTGGTCAACAGTAGTTGGATCCACATTTTTTTTTGAAGGGGGCATTTTGGGTTTCATTTGTCAAGTTGGCAGTCACACTCTTCTATAGGAACATGATTAGCAGTTCGAATGCATGTATAAGATTATTTTCTTTTTTATGATACCCTTTCTTTTTTGTTTTTGAGGCGTTTGAACATGAGAACTCAACATCTATTCTAATAGACATTAACATTTCTTGACTAAAACTAAATATGGTCTCTGTTTGTCATGGTAAAAGCTTCTAGAACTTATGTGATTAACTGCCTTGATTCTTTTCTCTTAGGAGAAAGTTCTCTTTTAATTTTGCTATTTTTTTTTTGGTGTAACTTACATTTCAATGATATTTAATTTCAAAGGGCACTTTGAGGGATCTTACCAAAGGGGGGAGGCATGTTTCTTTCGATCAAAATGAGCTGGTATGTCTCTTGGTCATTCGACTTCCTGTTTTCAATGACAACATTAACATTTATCTTTATTTCTTTGATTGTGATTTAGTGATCAGTTAAGACTTGTGTAAATGTTCATATTGGTCCTTTTTTCAAGTCATACTTCTTCATTTCCAATAATAAACTCATATCGAAGGGGTGACAACTTTGTTATTATTTCAGGGCACTCCTGATTTTAAGCCTTCAACCATGGAACAAGAAAACCCTTATGTTAACCAGGATGAAGAGGTATGGTTTCTTGTACTGTTGATATGCTTTGTCACAAAGCAAAAATGTAGCAAATTAATCCGGTCACTGCTAAACATAGTTATATTGCTCACACTGTCATTTGTATATTTGTTGTTAGTTTATGGGAATAAAACCACATTTAATGATTACTTTTGACCTAAATTAGCAGTCTGAACTCTGTCCACTGCTACTTGAATAAGGCATGACTTATTGGCCTCTGCATTATTCAATCTTTAGGGAAGCCCAGAAGAGAGTAAACCAGTGCTATTAGATTCTGAGAATTCTATGAGGCCAAATGATCAGGTATGTCCTTTCCTGGACTTGCAGATGAGTTATCAGTTGTATGCAAGGTTGCAGATATGGTTGCAAGTCGTAGTCGCCATGTTGTGATATTAGGGATTTGGATCTAAGTTAACTGTCATGACTTACATGGTTCATAGCATAATGTTGGTGAAAAAAACTATTACAATATACATTACTTAAAACCCTCTTTTTACTATATGTGATATTTGATTAGTTACCATACTGACTTGAGCGAATTCTACCAAGATGTATGAAGGTTAGTGTTTCCAGAAGTGGGTATGTTCTCATTTATGAATAAGGAAAAAATGGTTGTCCCCTTCTACTAAGCTGTTAATTGCTCGTATTTCCTTTGGGGTTCAGATGATGTAAATATGTGTTAATTCAAATGTGAAAAAAACTGGACAACTAAGTATCTGGAATGGTTCTGTGCTTGTTTTATCTTGTAGACCTGTTCTAATGGAGATTGAACTTGTTGCATTGCAAAGAAACACAGTTCCCTAGTAACTGGACTTCATTGGTATTAACGATATAGCTTTGCAGTAATCTCTAATTAGAGGCCAAACATTTTAATGGAGTCCATGGTTTTGGATATCCAATCTACTTATTTTCAAGATAGCTTTTGATCTTGATTATCAGCTTTGCATATCTTATATGCAGGATTTGCTTGAAACTGATGACACTGTCACTGATCCTTTGCCTACGCATGTGGAGAATTCATCAGTCAACCTAGATGATGAGGTAAACTTCATGCTGATTAAGTGACAAATCTCACAGGTCCTATGGTAGCCATGTAATTTGCCTATGGTGATCTACAGCAAGAAAGCCATATTAAGATTCTAATAACTTGTGCAAGGAGAAAGGATACAAAAAGAAAAGAAGAAAAGAAAAGAAAAAGAGGTCACTGATATGTAAATTTACATTCTGTGATTATAAATGCCCAAAGTATAAAGTCTTCTGGTCATAAATAAGTTGTATCTAACCATGGAAATCTAGAGTTGAATGAACCCATCTTTCTATATCTATGAAGATATCATATATTATGTAGATAAAATTAAGAATAGATCTTAATGCCATGAACTAAATCTTCTCATTGACTTCTTTTTCTTTTTTAATCTTTCCATTTATTAGGACTTCCAAGAAACATTGGATGGGCTCGGGAATGTTTCAGGTTCAGAATTTGAGATCCCTGGAAATTTTGATGATCAGGTAGTGGTCTTTTAGCGACTTGACATCCAAGCATATTGGAGACTAACCATATCCTTCAGCTAGGTTAAATACTGTAAATGCTAGTTACTTCTCCAGAGTTCATGATACCGACTTACAGGTTGACATTGGTGATTGTAATATGGGGAGTGAGTGGTCAGGGACTTGAGACCATGCTATGCACGTAGAACCTTAATCCTTGAGAAAATGTAGCAAGTATATTGCCAGGGATCGAGCAGTTTATACTAACTAGTATAGAGATCGAGTGATGGTTTTCCTGTTTATAAACAGAATAATGTGTCTCTCTCTCTCTTTTACTTCTTCAACTCTCTCAAATTAGATTTCATTGTAAACATAAGTTGCTCTGTAAGTGATTTGGTAATCCTACATCTCTTTGTAGGATTACAAATTTTTATTGAATGTAACACGGTGGCGTTCACCAAACATGATGTCTTTTTATTTTTTATTTTATTTTTTTAAAATTTAAGCATTACTCATTGATCCAGTTAGAAGTTCCGTACCAGTGAAATGCCCAGAGTTGCCTGTAGGAATCATTAAATTAAACAAATTCTAAACCCCACCTTGTAATCATAGTAGAGTTACAATTCTGTTTACAGACTTTATACCAAACCTTTCTTTCCTAGTGCTTCTATGCAAAGTCTTTCTTTCCCTACAGCTTCTACCATCTCTACAGCTCTTATTCAAATTACAAGAGCTTCTTATTCAAATTATCTTTTGTTAAGATCCAAATGAAGTTACCGGTAGTATGGTAACTGCATATTCTGGAATAGTCGGCGGCGGTGTCTATGGAGAATTTTATCAGGAATACATGATTGCTAGACCATGATCCACTAAATTGTCAAATTTTGGTTGTAACTCTCGATTTCAGATAGATTAATAAGTTACTGCTCGGGCTTAACGAAAATTGAGAAACAGTAAAAGCAGGGCTGCATATTTTTTGTTTAGCTTTTTTTTTTTTTTTGGAGTTGATCATTCTAGTTTGTAGATGATAATAATAATAATAATAATTAGCTGCATAATTAATATTTTTGAATATCATTCAAATGCTGAAAACTATTGTCAATGGCTTCTTTGTATTGATCTTTCACAAGACTACTTGTATCCTTTATCTAACTTAATTTCTGTTGAATCTTGATTCCATCTTTCATACATACATTAAGTAGGATAAGTTTTACCAAAGCCTTCCAAATTTTGCCACGAGGGATGCTAATAAAAATCTGTTTGAATAGCTTTATTAATAACTAAAACTTGGCTCTGCTCATAAATAGACTTGTGAGCTAATTCTTAAATTATTATACTAATAATTTAAAATCTAAATATAAAACTTATGTATTTTTATTTATATTAAATATAAAAATATTTGAAAATATATTTACTAAAATAAAAGGACAGATTTTTTGTTAAATAATTTAATTCCGTATTTATATTTATTAAACTCCTTTACTCAATTTAATTCATTTAAATTTACGAAATATAAAAATTTTAATATATTTCAACTTAAATTGGGTTGGATAATCAACGAATGAAGTCTGAAGTAGCGAAAATTCGTCTAAGAATGAATGAGAACATAATTGCAACAAGTGAAATTTGTCAGAGAAGAAAGTAATTTTGACAGAAAACTGACACGTGCGATCCTGATAATAGAAAACCGCCACGTGTCATTACCACTCTACCTGCCCGTCTCTCTTCTGCGCTTGAACAGCAGGTGAAAGAATAAAAATCCCGCTTTCCCAATTCTTAACAAACATACACACGGAAAACAGAAAACGAATTTTCAAAAAATTTTCCTTTAGTTTCTTTTTTCTGATTAATCCTAAAACTCTCTCTGCGTGACTTATTTTTGTCGTACAAGGCAAATGGGAAGAAACGGTAACGGAGAAGGAAGTGGTGGTGGAGGAGGAGCAGGAGGAGAGACAGTTCCACGATTAGGTTCAAGCTCAAGAGTGAGAAGAGGAGCAGACCCGTTGTTAGTGGTGTGTAGATGTTTTAGCTTCGTAACTGCTCTCACTGCTATCCTTTGCATTGCCGTTAATGCTCTCTCTGCTGTTCGATCTTTTAGAGACGGATCCGATGTAAGTATATAACGCTTTTACTTAAAAATTTTAAATCTTACATTTTGTATGTGTTGATTGTTATTTTGTTATTTTTTTCAGGTATTTGATGGCATATTTAGGTGCTATGCTGTGCTGATTGCGTTTTCTGTGGTTGTTGCTGAGACTGAGTGGGGTTTTATTGTGAAGTTCTGGCAGGTTAGAGTTTTTTTTTTTCTTTTTTTTGGTTTGTGAAGTAATATTATTTGTGTATATTGAGTTTTTAAGATATTTTTTACATTTTTGTTTTAGCTATGCGTAATTTTGTTTAAAGAAATGTATGTTATAAGTATATTGACACGAGATTTGTGAAATTTTGATTTGTGTATATGGAGTGTGAAGTTTTGGTAAGGTTATTTGAAGAAGAAAGGGAAAAGAATTAGACCTTGTGTAAAGTCTAAAAATGCAAGTATTCAATTCTATTTAGTCAGTTCTAATTTTTGGAGAAGTTAGTATTCAATTTTTCAACTTTTCGAAACAGGCTTCTATTAAAGAAATGGAATCATATGAATAGACCTGAATTTTGCAGCCCATGATTTGTTCCAAACAAGACCTATAGTTTAGAGATGCTAGTAGAATAAATGTCGAAGGATTTGCACAGTGTATCTAGCTAGATTTTGGATGGTTTTTGCTTCCTTGATGCATCACATTTTTGGTTGAGAGTATTTAGTGAAGAACATTGTGCATGGTCATGGAGTTTTCTCTCGAATTGGTAAAGAAGCACTAGGGAGGAGACAATAACTTTCTTTCACATTTGGCATTAACTAAAAATGCATAGTACTAGCTACATTGACTCAAAAAGTTCTAGCTTAGGAAACCATTATTATTGAAGAGGTATATGAGACCTGTGGCTGTGGAGTTTATTTGTTGAGATGGGATAATGTAAATCATTGATATATAAGTTTGCTGTTGCATGCTCTGATTTTCAAGTATCATCATGATGCGGTGAAAGATTCTTTTGCCCTCTGTATGAAAACAATTTCTTTTTCTTTCTAGAGCAGCATTTCCTTAATGAATGTTCACCACTATTTCTAACTAGACATAGAACCTGATCCTACTACTGCTTTATATCATGATGAGGAATGCTATGCTTATAAACCCTGTTAAAACTATTTTTTGGAAAGTTCCCTGGTAAATACTGCAAACCGGTTTACTAGTTTATCGAAACATCTCAGTTTGGACAAAGGAAACCCCCTCTTGCTGGCATGTTTAAGTGCTGATTTATGTTCTTTTATTGCATGGGACACAGTTACTAGGTCTAGTTTACCTTAAAGCAATTTTCTTGAGTAGAAGTGAACTAGCACTGTTGGGAACTCTTATTCTATTATATATAATTTCTGTTTAGGGTTCGGCCTTTCAGTAGGTATCAGTAATCCGCAAGCTCAAACTAGTGAAACAAAAAGAAAGAATGAATTGTACTCTTAAAATTAAAATAAAACAATGACTACCTAATGCATTTAGGTCAATATAAGCAGTAATAACAATTCAGGTCTAGCCTACGTGAAAATATACTTGCTTGCAGACCTTTTCTCATGCATCACTTAATAACATTGTTTAACCATTTGCAGGTGTTGGAGTATTGGGCTGGTAGGGGTATGCTGCAGATATTGTATGTCTTATGTTTTAGTAGGAACTTGCTTTTATTTTTACATTTATTTTTTGCATACAAAAAAAGAAATTCTTATAAAGATATTGGAAGAGTCATGTTCCAAGAAGAAGGGGACATATGGACAGAGAGAGATTCATAAATAATCTTATTTGGCTTCTCATATTATGGTTGCTCTGTTTAGTGTTGCAGTGATGACGAGAGCTTTCCCTGACTATTCATCAAGCCAGAAGGATCTTATTCTTCTACAAAATATAGCAAGCTATATGCTACTTGCTTGTGGTGTGGTTTATGTTGTTTCGGTAAGATGACAAATTGTAACTAACTTCCCCTGGGTTTAATTTGACTCTGGTGGCGTTTGAAGAAATTGCCAACTCAAATATACTATTGATGAGATTCCTTTTTTTTCTTCATGATTTTCAATCTATTTAGCAACTTGTTTGCAACTTTAATTTTTTGGTTGTATTGTTATTTTAATTTTTGAACGATCATATATTATAGTGGCTTTGTAAAATTCAATACATCTAGTTGATTAAATTTTAAAAGATTTCAAGTTTGACTGTGCTTTCCTTTGAGGAATCTCTATTTTAATTAAATCTTGTTTCATTTTGAATGCAATTTTATTTTCAGGGAATTCTGTGCATCGGCTTTCTCAAACGTGCTCGCCAACAGAAAGAAATTTCAAAGGAGCAGGCAGTCAAGGATTTGGAGGTAAGCTTACTGCTACCGTACAAAGAAGTATGGATCGTAAGACGAGTTCATTTGATGTTCTTGCTTGTATATTACTTTCAAGCTTGCTTATGTGCTACTCAGGTTTGTGAAGTTAGGCTTTAGTTGTGACATCATCATATAGTGGTCAAGGAAAGATATGAACTTCTTCTAGGGCTAAGGAAAAATGAATGTTTAGATACCTGTAAGTCTAATCAAAGTTATTGAATTGTTTACCCAAGTGATGGCCCGTTTTGACCTCATTCATAATCCAATTCTCAGTCTTATTTTCACAACTATCTTCTGATTGCTGTGCGCTTATCTGCAAGTAGAAAAAACTTCTTCGCCTGCTAAACTAGGATGCTGGAAGGTAGGCCAAAATGATGATGATGATGAATGATATGATTTTGTTTGGTTCTTTAAGTGTTTGATGGACTTGAATTCATTGGGTTCCAAGCCGTTGGACGAATATATTTTGAAGCATATGACCCCTTAATGAGGACTGCATCTTTCTCTGTTTCTAATAGAGCAGCAGAGTTATTGATCAAATGCTTTTAGCTCTAAAGTTTATTCATTAAATAAGTAGTGGTTGCAAATACCAAGTTTATGTGAATTGAACACTGTGTTGATTATAGTTAGTAGTAGTCAAGTTTATGTGAATTGATTGTTACATTTCATATGTGGAATTAGTCAATATGCTAATTCTAGGTTTGACTTCATACAAGCTGGTTTAAGCATATCCAATTGGTTTATTAGAAATTTTTATAACAGTTCGTTTATGTCTGCCAATTGTGATGATTGGATTTTTCTATACCGACTAACATGGATTAAAAATGACAGCAATTAGAGCGGCGAAGGGAGGAGCTAGAACAATTGCTCATGGAAGAAAGAGTTTGACGCCATCTACGCCAGTACTGTTTTCAGATAACATTGATAATGGCTTTGATGAACCCTAACTGCGTGAATCTCATGTTACTATGCTTATACCATTTCATTGATTGATTCTGTTAGTTGTTTTCTGAAGGTTTCTTTTCCATGAAATTGTATAGCTGTGCAGTTGTGCAGAAAGCCATGTAGTTTGGTTCCTTTTTTTTTTTTGTTGGAAACCTAACTGCTTTGGCTTTTGTTATCCATATGTTTCATGATCAAGCGCATTGCATTTTCAAGAATCGATTTCGCTTGATGTTTCTTATGTGTATTATGTTGATGCCTACATCTATATAAATCCTGTGATGTGTTGGACAATATGTTCAATGCTTCTTGCGTAGATCACCAAGTTTGGTGTGTAATTATTTTAATTTACTTGCAGCTGTAGATGCTTTAAATCAAACATAAAAATTATGATTACTTTTGGAGATGCAACTAATATCGGATAGGATTTGAGACTTCTGATTAAAAATGTATGTATATACATGTATGCATTGTTTACAAATTTGAAGATGACTCTTCAGAAGCTACAAATTGGTATTTGATTGCTTGTTTCTTGATGTTGGAGATAGAAAGACAATGAACAGCAGCTAGCTACAGACATGAGTAATGCTCTTTGTACATCTCCAGTAACCTGTTGTTTGATCAAAGCAATGACATATTCCATGAACTCTGCATCGCATGGCACTGTAAGAGGCCCTTTGCTTGGCAATCCAAAGGCTTCTGCTGCTATATTGAGTAGCTCTTGGATAATTTCATTGTTGAGATACGCCAGGGGAAGTGAGAAACGTTTCTGATCAGCAGAGTACACGACAAAATGACCCTTGGCTGACGTGCTACCACTGTTCGTCTCTACACTTCCAATGCCTTCTGGTATTGTGATTCTTTTTCGCCTTATAGCAGCAAGCTTTTGCCATTTCCTTGCTAATTTGAGAAGCTTCTTGGCACCGATCATCCTGTTGCTCTATAAAACTAAAGGGATGGATCCTGAGAGAAGGAAATGTTAGAATTCAAGTGATGAATGCTTATCCTGTGATGGGTAAAGGGCAAAGGAAATGACCTGACTATAAATATTCACAAAGAAGGGCTATTTGAGAAGCAAGACCATGTGAGACTATTGGTGGATGTAAGGGGTCTGTTTGGAAGGTGGACATGTTTGGTACACGTTTGAAAATCAACGCATCAAGGTGGAGCATATATAGGCGTTTCATATCCATATTTTGCTGCCAAGTAATTTGCCAGCAATATATAAACAAGACGAATGGCTCATGACTCATGAATATGAAAAATCTCAACGAACTACACGAACCAAAGAAAAGGCAAATCTGTCATCATGGTTGCATTTATCGGAAGCTATCTACACTCAAATTCAATTATTGGTGACTGCTGGTAGAGTTGTGCAAGTTTGGTGTTCGTAGATTATGCATATATGTTATGGAAATACACTACAAATTGGACCCATCTGTTCAAGGACAAATTCTAACACAGCTCTTGAATGTGCCAAATCCATCATAGATAAATTCAACTATAGTGGTGACCCTTCAATTTTTGTTAGGTAACATAATTATATTGGTTAATATATAATTACTATGGGTTGTGATCACTATTATTCCAGGTAGATGATCATAAAAACTTAGGCCAACGTTTCTCTTTTTCTATAAATTCTAATTATCTAGCAAGCTGGGCTCTGAATTTAGATTGTTTTGTCCCAATCTTCCTGCTAATACCAACCCAGCTGATTGTCAAAAACAGTAGGGAAATTCAGAGTTCGAATCCTACTATGAAAATAAGAACTTCATCCAAGTAGGATTAGAAATCGTTACTTTAAAAAACAATTAATTCTTTAAGAGTTTAAGAGTCTAAACGGTGCATAGGCAGGTGAAATTTATTATAAAATGTCCAATTCCAATCAGAATTTGCTTTAAAACAAAACCCTACTGAGATTCTTGATAATTGAGGAGTTGAGAAATTTATCAGAGAATGTAAAATGGGGTTGGATTAGAGATACCAAGAGGGTCAGGCACTGATGAGTATCATACTGAAATCAGCAAATATTTGATGAAGCCAAACAAGATCAAGAGTGCTTCTGTTAATGTTGATAATCATAATGCCCTTAGTGGCAATGATGATGCAATAACAATAGGCGGCCAAGAAGCCAAAGAACAAAGACAGTCTTGCACATGAAGTCAAGCCAAAAACTCATCTCAAGCTTGTTTTGCTAGTTCAAGAAAAGCTTACGGAACAAGGTTATATTGATCCTGATGAGATTGACAGGAAGCTTGACGAAACTATGAAGATCTTGGAACCCTAAACCTGCTAATCAAAATGTTACTGTTTTTCTTTCCTGTATTAGTATTATATGTATTAATATTTTTAATAATTTGAATGCAATGATTTTGGATGATCAAGAATATATATAGTAGGTCAGGTTTCCTCTAATTTTTCCTTTTTTCTTATGCTGAGGAAACTATTCTGAGTTAATTTTGGAGGATACTTTTTTGGTTAATGTTGTTTACTAATACAACTATTGAATTAATAATATTTGTTTGAATTGATTTGTGGAAAACAAAATGGTATACGACCAAGTTCATGGAAAACTTTACAGGATTGTCATATAATCTATCAATTAAATTAGGCATATATGTACTTTTTACAAATCTGTTACATCTCTTTAGCAGCTATAAATTGGTAACTGCTGGAGACGGAAAGATGATGAAGAACAACTGTTAGCTATGGAACTCAACAATGCCATTTCTACATCTCTATTAACTTGTTGCTTAATCAAAGAAATTGCATATTCCATTAGCTCTGCTTCACATGGTAATGTGAGAGGCCCCTTGCTCGACAATCCAAACTCATCTTCTGCCATGTGCAACAACTCTCTGATTATTTCATTGTTAAGATATTCTAAGGGAAGCAGAAACCGTTTTTGATCCGCGGAGTACACAACAAAACAACCCTTCTCAGCTTTTGATGATGTGCTGCAACTGCTTGAATCTGCACTTGCAATAGTTTGCGGAAATGAGATTCGTTTTCGCCTGATAGCAGCCATCTTTTGCCATTTTCTTGCTAATTTGAGGAGCTTCTTGGTGCTGATCATCTTGTCACTCAATAAAGGTGAAGATTTATGAGGAAAGAATGGACGAGGAAAGCTTTAGGTTTTGAAATAATAGTGAATGCAAATTTTATGATGGGTAGAATGCAATGGAAGTAGCTCGGATTTATATTCGCAGAGGCCAGACATAAGTGTTATTCATGGAGCTCCTACAATGTAGGGACAAATGGGAAGCAAAACCATGTGATGGGTGGTTGTAAGAAACTGTTGGAGAGGTGGGCATGTTTGGTTTTTGAAAATCAGCAATTCAAGATAGAGCATCTGAGTGATATATCTTAATCCTTCTGCCATGTAGGTGGCCAGCAAAGTAAATATGAGACTGGATACCACAGCAAATTAAGGCATAATAATGCATGGCACAAGAAAACAAGATAACATGGTTACATTCAATTACTGGTTGGTGAAGACTAAAATAGTTGTGGACATTGTTACGCAATCTTGATTTTTATATGGTATTATAAAAGACACTTCCAGTTAGACCAAAAATGCCAATATGTCTAGAAACTGCCAAACAGATAATAGGAAACTGTTCTTCCGCAAGCCTTCAGAACCAGAAATAATAACATTTTAGATGCTAGTCTGGATTTAGGACAATCATCCTGTAGGAGAATGATATGAACAGGTGTAGAATTGATTGGCATGTATTATCCGAATGCAGCAGTCTATCAACGGCAAGGATTGTACTTATTCATTTCAGTAATAGGATTTGAAGCAAATAGAACAGATGTCTCTCAAGTACAAGTTTTGCAAAACTAATGCAGCTTAGGCAGAGTTATTAGGCAAGTAAACAGTGGAACTGTAATATAATTGCAGAAAATAAATCTTGTCCTTTTGAACATTAATGACTAAAATATGATATGAATTGTACATTAATCCATGAATTATTCATTTCTTTAATAGTCCAGACACTTTTAGGAAATGCGAATGGACCAAATCCCTTTGGGTTCCGTCAGAAATCTCATTTTCTTGCCATGCAATCCTAACAGCTAAAGAACTCAGTATAATAATGGAATTTATATTCCATATGGAGAAACTAGATAGGAACAAAATTTTGAGATTTATATTCCATGTGGAGAAAACTAGATAGGAATACAATTTTTTGAGATCCTTGTTGATGTATAATAATGTACACTTTGTAAATCTATTTTACAGATCTATTTGTATCTTTTCAGAAGCTACAAATTGGTAATTGGTGGATCCTTGCTTGATGTTGGAGATGGAAAGATGACGAACAACTGCTAGCTATGGAGGTCCTAAATGCTTGTTCTACTTCTCTGGTAACCTTCTTTTTCATCAAAGAAATTGCATATTCCATAAGCTCTCCGTCGCATGGTAATGTGAGAGGTCCCTTACTAGGCAATCCAAACTCTTCCTCTGCCATGTCGAATAGCTCTTTGATTTTTTCATTGTTAAGATATTCCAGAGGAAGCAGAAACCGTTTCTGATCTGCAGAGTACACAGCAAAACAACCTTTCTCAGCTTTTGTGGATGTGGTGGAACTGCTAGTATCAATACTTGTGATGGGGTTCGGTAATGTGATTCGTTTTCTCCTGATAGCAGCCAACTTCTGCCATTTCTTTGCCAATTTCAGGAGCTTCTTGGCACTGATCATCTTGTTAGATTAGAAACTGAATTGAAAAGGTTTTAGGAAAAGGAGGAAAATTTAGATTCTGGATCTGGATGCTAATCCTGTGACGAGTGGAAGGCAATGCAAGTGACTTGGTTATATATTCACCACAGCCAGACACCACACGGTCCAGTGAGCTCCCGCAATGCAGGTGGACATGGAAGCAAAAGCATGTGATAGGTGGAGGTGGTTGTGAGAGATTGCTCATAATCTGCCCAACATGGTGGAGCTCAGGTGGGTGGGTCATGACCATCTTTCTGGGAACAAGCTAGTTGCATTCGAGAAACTTATCCATTGGTGAAAGCTGGATATATAGTCTAAAGATTCATGTCTTAGAAACACACTGCAAGTTGGACCCATACGTCAAAGAACTACCTAACAGATAACATGGAGACAGGATTGCTTACACAGTCCAGTGTAGAATTATCCCATGGTATCTAATTTTTCCATGATCACCCTGTGCTGTTATGACAAGTACAGGTACGGAAATTGTTGATGTGATTGTACATATCTATATTAGATAGATCCAGTCCATAACCAACAAATTCAGATATAGAAAAGTAAATAATTCACAAGACTGCAACAGAATACAAAAAAAGGAAATTTAACTAATTATGATGTTGAATAAAACGTGCATATAAGTGAATACAGAAGCTTTTCCCATGTCATAGCTAAACGTCTTCCGATGAAGACACAGCATCGTGCCAATTTAATAGGAGCTTCACTTGGTAGCCCAGACACTACGGAAATCTGGAAATAGTACTTTGATGATGTTACTGCAAAGAAATTACAGGCTGGCATGCTTGATGAAATCATTAACTATGTTCAATCTCTTCAACGACAAGTAGAAGTAATTATTAGCTAATCCTCAACTAACTATCTCTATAAAATATGGTTATGTGCATTTATTTCTTAATCCTGATCCTGGTTTTGGTGCCATGAACAGTTCTTGTCAATGAAACTAGCTGCTGTCAATCCAAGGCTTGACTTTAACATCAATAATTTGATCGCAAAAGAGGTAATGGAATCATAATTTTGCTAAGTTAAAGCTATAATTCCAAGTGTTTGCAACTTTATCTGGTTAACCGAACCTTTGATTCTCTTTTGTATGTGTTTTGATGCAGACATTTCCTCCTTGTCCAACCAATTTTCCAGCAATTGGGATGTCATCAGATATGACTAATCCTGCCTATCTTCAATTTAACTCTCTACAACAACAGCAGCAGCAGCAATAACAACAACTAGTGACATGTTGTGGATTGGAAATGGGGATAAATACTCCTGGTATGGGGATTAGAAGAACCATGCAAAGTAACACAATAAAACTAAAAAAACAGAACAAAATAATTTTTTTTCGGAATAATTATAAAAATGGTGGATAAACTTCTTAAAATTTAAAAGTTACAATTTAATGTGTGAAACCGGAAATTATTAACATTTAAATGTATAGAACCGGTAATTTATATAAAAAGAGTTGGTTAATTACAAAAATGGTATGTAAACTTGTTAAAATTTGATAATTAAATATTTAAAGTTTTAAAATTTACTATTTGGTGTGTGAACTTTTTTGATAAATACTTGACTGCATATAGCAAGTTAATAGCAATTACAGACTTGTAATCTTAAAACACATATTATCCGCTTAGTAACAAGAATAAAATATTGAGTAATCTTAAAAAAATATCTATTTTTAATATATTAATACACTGTTTTTATTATTACTATAATTATACTATTTTTTCGATATTTCATCAATTATTTTAAAGAAATCTCTATTCAACTTTGACTTTGAGTGACACTTTGTCTTTTTTATCCCATCACTATAAATATCTAAAATAGAAATTGATAATTATTGAGGATGATAATTTTAATTATAATATTATTTACTTATACATCTTCTTATGACATGTATAATATTTAATTTATCTTTATAATTTTTATTGTATATATGAAAAATTTACTATCTTGCATAGAAATATTATATTTCACTATGAAAATGTAATAGAGTGTCATTTGTCTATAAGTTAATAATTTTTTATTTCAGATACTAAATTACAACTTTTAAAAGTTTAAACATTGAATTATTAGATTTTAACAAGTTAGATATATTATTTTGTAATAAACTATGGACCTGCTATATATACTGAACAATAAACATTTACTGGGTTAAATTATAATTTTTAAAAATTTAAACATTTATCTTTCAAATTTGAAGTTATCCCTATTATTTTCTCCTATCTCACCGTGGATTCGTCGGTGGAGAAACTTTGCTTGTTTTCTCTCATAGTGTTTATGCCTTGCAAACCATCACCAAACCTAATCTCACACCACTTAAAAGTCTGCCAAGAGCCTAGGCATCCCTTTTTGCCCCGGAGTCCAATCCTCTCATCGGGTCGCTTCTCTGACCCGGACTTAATGACCAAGAAGCCAAAGAACAAGGACTATCTTGAACATGAAATCAGGCGAAGACTTTATCTCCAGGTTGTTTTGCTAATTCAAGAAAAGCTTATGGAACAAGGTTACATTGATCCTGATGAGAAGCTTGAGGAAATTGCTAATAAGCTTGAAGAAACTAGGAAGATGTTAGAAGCTCAAACCTAGTAATAAGAATGCTGTCGTCTTTTTTCCTTTTATCATCATTATTCTTTAATTTGAATGTAATGATTTTGGATGATCAAGAATATAGTAGGTTATTTTTTTTTTTTATTCTGTGAATAAGTTTCCAGGATTCTTTTCTGGTTGAATTTCTTTTTCTTACTAATACAACTGTTGAATAAAATAATGTTAATGGGTTTTGGTTATTTATTTGTAAGATGTTTGTTTGAATTTGGTATGTGGAAAACAAAGGGAAAATGACCAACTTGATGGAAAATTTCAGAGAACTGTAACGAAATCTATCAACATATGTATTATTTACAAAAGTATTACAACACGTTAGTAGCTACAAATTGGTAGTTGGTGGCTTGTTACTTGCTGTTGGAGATGGAAAGATGACGAAGAACAACTGTTAGCAATGGAAGTCAACAGTGCCATTTCTACATCTCTGGTAACTTGTTGCTTAATCAAACCAATTGCAAATTCCATTAGCTCTGCTTCACATGGTAATGTGAGAGGCCCTTTGCTTGGCAATCCAAACTCATCTTCTGCCATGTTGAATAGCTCTCTGATTACTTCATTGTTAAGATACTCTAAAGGAGAAATCGTTTTTGATCCGTAGAGTACACAACAAAACAACCCTTCTCAGCTCTTGATGATGTGCTGCAACTGCTTGTATCTTCACTTGCATAATTAGTTTGTGGCAAGGCTATTCTTTTTCGCCTGATAGCAGCCATCTTTTGCCATTTCCTTGGCAGTTTGAGGAGCTTCTTGGCGCTGATCATCTTGTTAACTAGTCTGTAGCGGAAGAGAGTTTAGAGAAAAAGTTGAGGAGAGCTTTAGATTTGGAGTTTTCAATGCTTATGCTGTGATGGGTAAAAGGCAAAGGAAGGAGCTTGGCTATATATTCATCAAGGGTGGAACTAGTCCCTTTCCATGGAGATCCCACAATGTAGGGAAACAAGGAAAGCAAGGCCATGTGATAGGTGGATGTGAAAGCCTATTTGCAAGGTGGACAGCCTGGTGTTTGAAAAACCAACTTAATTTTCAAGGTGGAGCAAGGTTGTTCCTTATCAAATTAGAAACAGGACAAGCAGGTGGCTCATGGAATTAATTTTACAACAAACTCGATCGCCATGTGAACCAGAAAAATTAAGATAAAATTGGTAAGCTCATGACCTGAATGTGGATCTACTTCTAATAGCTACAGTTATTGAAAACCAAGATCTACATTAGATCAGGTAAGAAAGCTGGCATTGTTGGGCAAGATAGATATTGCAGTCTATTTGTAGTAGACCCAATATGTCTGAGAACTGCCAAGCAAATATATGCATATACTTTGGATAACACATCCCTGCTTTTGGATGGTAGCCACTACAAGTGGCATTAGTTTTGCTTTAGTAGTTTCAAATTCATTTTTCCTATAAATGCTATGTTCTGTCCTCATATTAAAACTTTGGTTGGAAGATAGGTAATAATTGATACAAAGTAGAAGCATTGAAAATAAAAGGCAAACCTCTGCTGCTGTAAAATAACAATTATGTTGCTACAAAAATGTATAAAAGACCCAAAACTCATCACTCAAAAATTAGCAAATTGAGGTATCAGCAACATCCTCCTAGCTATCAGCAACATTGAGATGCAAGAGGAGTGCTACAACTTGAACTTAATTAGGATTCTTTTCCAATCTCTTATTCCAACTTCGAGAAGAATGCACGATACAGTATAGACCACTATCATCATTCTGATGCTCATTATCAGGACAAGAGTCATCATTCTGACGCTGGCTATCAGGACAAGAATTATCTCTCTGATCTTCCACAATCTGCGCAGATACAGGTTGAACATTTGTAACTTTATTATTTACCAATTCTGCGTAAGTTGTTCCCTGTGGAACCAAAAGATTATTTGCAGTAATCATCATCTGTGTCCAGTAAGCTTGTTCTTCAAATCCACTTATGGGTTGAAATCCATAGCTAGAAGGCTCTTGTGATTGGATCGGTGCATTTTTTGGGACAGAACTTGAAGTCCCCGCAGCTGGTTCATCTTCATCATTTTTTGCTTTCTTTTTATATATCTTGCAAAGAGCCAATGCATGAAACTGATAGAAGCGAAAAAAGAAAAATCAAGAAAAGAACATGTCCTGGAATTTCTATACAAGCACTAATATGAGTAAAATCATTAACGTCCATACCTTTTTTCTGTAGTCATTGCCATTGTCTTTGTACTGCTTTACAATATACTCATGCATTTTCCAGTCCGTTCTCGTACCAGAAGATTGCTTCCTCTTTTGAATTTCCGTGTTCGAAAATTCGTAGTAGTCTAGTGACATTCTAACCCCTACAGGGCTCTTCTCATTTGGAATCTCTTTCTCACTTCCAGTTGGCTTCCAATAGCCATTGCTTGCTTTTCGAGATGGCCTACTCCCATCTGGGGATATTCTATTTCTAGGAGTGAAGAAATACCATTCCCTTTCTCCTATTAGCTCATACTTTCCTAATCGTAATTAAGTTAAATAATCAATTATATAATTTTCATGTTAAGTTCATATCTTGTATGTAATAACTGATTTTTTTTTTCTTTATATCTTTCCATGTATAAATAAAACGAGGAGAAGTATAATTAAATTTAAACATGAAGGCAGACATGCATGCAAGACTAACTAAGCAGTGAGTTTTCTGATGAAGAAGTAAAAAAGAAAAAAAAAAAAAACTAACCAGTGAGTTCATGAGGGTGGAACTTGTATATATCAACATCATGAACAAGGCCAAGAGGTAAGGGAAAACCCTCGACCTTGTGCTTCAAGTAGTTCACTAACTCTTCATCATTAGGCATAAATCGATAACCAACAGGCATTCCCCTGAAATATCCTTTAATACCATTGTCAGATACATTCTCATATGCAACCATTGCATTGTTGTTATTATTATAATAATTATTATTATTATTATTATTATTATTGTTCCCCATGTTGCTGTACAAAAATTGATCATAATGCAATGGCATGAAATTTTCTCCAATATTGTTGTTCGCTACATCAGCATTCACAATGATTGCGTTGCCGTTGTGATCGTTGTCTTGCTCATATAGATAACTATAAGGGAATGGCATAAGCACCGCTTCACTGTTGCCTTCAGTATTCGCATCGGCAGGAATTGCGTTATTGTTACTCGCGTTCCCACAGACAGTAGTGCAATGATTGTTGTTGCTGACGTTGTTGTTGTTGTCAGAGGACTTTTCAGGTAAGTCATAAGGTCCCTCCATTGTTGGTGATAGAGAGCGATTGAAATTTTGAAGCAGATGATGTATATAAATTACCAGAATATAGAAACATGTATATAATTTCAGACCGAAGCTGATCAGGATTAGAATTTCTTCGCATGTAAAAATATTTATTTTATAAGGATTTCACTGCTGTTTAAGGATTAGAAGTAAGGTTTCCAAAAAGATAATGTAAATGAATTTCCAGAATATGCAAAACATGCATATAATTTTAGGCCGAAGCTGACCAGGATTAGGTTTTCTCCTTTTTCTTTTCTTTTCTCTTTTTTCTTTTTTGGGGCTATTTTCTTTTTTTGTCCTTGCTCTGTTATTTACAATTGTTTTTTTTTTTTTTTTAAAAAAGGTTGTTTTTTTTTCAGGTTTAATATTCTGTGCGCCTTTAGCAAGAATTGAGCGACTGGCTATCTTTAATTTTCATGTTAATTTGGCCAGAGACTTGTGGGTTTTGATCGGAGACTACAAAAACGGATAGAATTTCTGACAAAAATCTATTGAAAAAGAATGTCTTTCTTTACAAGTCTAAGTATATTTAGAAGCTACAAATTGGAAAATGATTGCTTGGTAGTGGATGTTGGAGATGGAAAGACAATGAACAGAAACGATCAGCTATGCAAGTCAAGAATGCTCTTTCTACATCTTTAGTGACCTGCTGCTTTATCAAATCAATTGCATATTCCAAAAGCTCTGCCTCAAATGGTAATGTAAGAGGTCCATCGCTGGGCAATCCGAACTCTTCTTCTGCTATATCGAATAGCTCTCTGACTATATCATTGTTAAGATATTCTAATGGAAGCAGAAATCGTCTTTGATCTGCAGAGTACACAACAAACTGGCCTTTCTCTGCTTTTGATGATGTACTTGTAATATCTGTACTTGCCTTTATGATTTGTGGGGATGCGATTCTTTTTCGCCTGATTGCAGCCATCTTCTGCCACTTTCTTGCCAACTTGAGGAGCTTCTTGGTGCTGATCATCTTGGTACTCTATAAAGGTAAAGATCGATGGGAGAAAAATGGAGAAAGAAAGCTTTGGATATTAGAATAGCGAATAATGCAAATCTTATGATGGATAAAATCAATGGTTGTAAGCTTGAATTTATATTCACAAAGGGCAGACAATGTAGGGATAAATGGGAAGCAACACCATGTGGTGGGTGGTTGTAAGCGGCTATTGGGGAGGTGGGCATGTTGGGTCATATCACTCGTAGCAATCTTTCTGCCAAGTAGGTGGTCAGTGAAGCAGATATAAAAGTGGATATCGTAGCAAATTAAAAGCAAAACAATGCATACCACAGGAAAGAATAGGATAACATGGATACATTCAGTTATGCCAAGTAACTCAATTATTGGTGGTGAAGACTGAAATAGTTGTGGACATTTTATTATGCAATCTTGACATTTATATGGTATTACAAAGAGACTTCAAGTAGGACCCGGAAGCCAATATGTCAAGAAACTGCCTGAAAGATAAATGAAACCCGTTGTGCACAAGTCTTTCAGAAACAGATATGGTAATAATTTAGATGCCAGTCTGAATTGACCAATATCTTGTAAAATTCTGCATTTTCTCAATACAATATAAGTATTAATTTTAAATATATTTTATTAATAGCATAACATAATTGATAAATCAATTATTATAAATTAATGATAATTAATGAAAACTAAAAAGTTTTTGAAATGCATGCAAGAGTTCTTAAGAAATTTTGATGTCTGAAACATATCCACCACGAAAGCATTGCTCTTTTTGAAGATTCTTGTGCAACTAATGTATTATGAGGTCTATTTTGATGATGTATCTATGAATTGCATGTATATAAAGATCTTGTAGCATACGTTTGGTTAAAATTGAAAAATAGAAGCTGAATCCTAAATATTAAGATTTTTTAATATTAAACTTTAATAATTGTAATTATTGAAAATCCTTAAAATTTTTGGATAAACATATTTAGCTTTGTATTTTAATTTATAAGATTTAGCAATCAAATATATATTTTAAATTACTAAAAACATTGTAACAAAAAAAAAATTACATAAGAAATTTATATAGAACAATCATATTATACATGATTTCTGAATAGTAAGGTGTTGGACTGATAAAAGTGGAGTTTCTGAAGGTAGAGGTGGAGGACTGGTGCCATATATGGTGGCAGGGTGAGTGGGAGATGCAAATTTTGGCACAATCAAAGAATTTCATTTATGCCCAAATTGATGGGAGAGAAGGATGGCTTTCTATATGTGGAACTAAATTATCTATGAATTGTTCGTTTCTTTAATAGTCCAAACACTTTCAGCCAATGTGAAGGAACCAAATGCTTTTGGGTTCCATCAGGATTCTCATTTTCTGGCCATACTAAAATAATAAATGCCAATGTCTAACACCAAAAATTCAGTATAACGATAGTGAAAGTTATATTCTAATGGAGAAAAAACTAGACAGGAATAAAATTTTGAGATTCTCGTTGATGTATATTAATGTACACTTGATAAATCTATGTTTACAGATCTAATTGCACCTTTTCAGAAGCTACAAATTGGTAATTCACGGATCGCTGCTTGATGTTGGAGATGGAAAGATGACGAACAACTGCTAGCAATGGAGGTCAGCAACGCTTGTTCTACTTCTCTGGTAACCTTCTGTTTGATCAAAGAAATTGCATATTTCATAAGCTCTCCGTCGCATGGTAATGTGAGAGGTCCCTTACTAGGCAATCCAAACTCTTCCTCTGCCATGTCGAATAGCTGTTTGATTATTTCATTGTTAAGATATTCCACAGGAAGAAGAAACCGTTTCTGATCTGCAGAGTACACAGCAAAGCAACCTTTCTCAGCTTTTGTAGATGTGGTGCAACTGCTAGTATCAATACTTGTGATGGTGTTTGGTAATGTGATTCGTTTTCTCCTGATAGCAGCCAACTTCTGCCATTTCTTTGCCAATTTCAGGAGCTTCTTGGCACTGATCATCTTGTTAGATTAGTAACTGAATTGAAAGGGTTTTAAGAGAAGAAATAGAGGAGGAACCTTTATATTCTTGATCTGGATGCTAATCTTGTGATGGGTAGAAGGCACTGCAAGTAGGTTGATAATATATTCACCAAAGCCAGACACCATCCACTCCGGTGAGCTCCCACAATGCAGGTGGACATGGAATGGAATCAAAACCATGTGATAGGTGGTTGTGAGAGATTGATTACGGGTCAGGCATGTTTTCTTATGTTCATAATCTACCATGCAAGGTGGAGCTTAGGCGAGTGGGTCATGACCATACTTCTAAGAACAATTTATTTGCATTCAAGAAACCCCTCCATTGATGGGAAGTTGGGCCCATACATCTAAGAACTACCTAACAGATAACATGGAGTTCCTACCTCACATCAGAACAGAATTGCTTGTAATTTAGATGCCAGTCCAGTCTAGAGTTGTCCAACGTTATGTATTTTTTCCATTATCACCCTGTACCATTATGATAAGTACAGGTACGGAATTTGTTGGTGTGATTGTACATCTCTGTATAATTAACAAAATCAGATATAGGTAAGTATATAATTCGCAAGATATAGAACACAAGACTGCAACATAACAGAAACCAAGGAATCTTAACTAACTATAAGAAGAGGTATGCACATATATATCTAAACTATTGAAGGGAAAGCTAGAATGGATATTTTTTTTCTTTTGTGATTGGTAAAAATCTATCTTCTATTGCTATTTTCAGTGCAGAAGCACATGGTTAGTTACTTCAGAGAAGATGCTCGCTATGTTGGCCTAGTTATTGATGTTTTCTTTTTTGCAATTCCTGAAGTATGGCTTTTAACCTCATTTTCTCCGCAACTCTTATTGGTTTTGCTAATGATTCATAGATCACAATGTCTCCAGATTCTTGATTTCTTGAGAATGTGCCTAACCGTCTGCTAACATTTTTGTAAGGTCAAGTGGTCAACTCTGTAAGCATTAATTTTTTTTTGTTTTCCTCTTTATTACAAGTTTTTCAAACATTCGTACAGTAATGAAGCTTAGACAGGGTTCTTACGCAAGTGAACATATGACTGGAATTATTATTTAATTGTGGAAAATAAATATTCTTCTTCCTGAACCTTAATGGCTAATTATGATATGACGCTCTATAGCATTTTTGTTAGTGGAATTGCATAATCCACGAAATTCATTTTTTTAATAGTCCATACACTTTCAGGCAATGTGAAAGTACCGAATCCTTTTGGGTTCCATTACAAGTCTCATTTTCTTGCCATACCAAAAAATTTCAGCATATTGATAATGAAATTTATATTCCATGGAGAAAAAACTAGATAGGACCAAAATTTTTGAGATTCTTGATGATGTATATTAATGTACACTTGTAATCTATATTTACAGTTCTAATTGTATCTATTTCAGAAGCTACAAATTGGTAAATGGTGGATTGTTGCTTGATGTTGGAGATGGAAAGATGATGAACAACTGCTAGCTATGGAGGTCAGCAATGCTTGTTCGATGTCTCTAGTAACCTTCTGTTTGATCAAAGAAATTGCATATTCCATAAGCTCTGCATCGCACGGTAATGTGAGAGGTCCATTGCTAGGCAAACCGAACACTTCTTCTGCCATGTCGAATAGCTCTCTTACTATTTCATTGTTAAGATACTCTAAAGGTAGCAGAAATTGTTGCTGATCTGCAGAGTACACAACAAAACAACCTTTCTCAGCTTTTGCAGGTACGCTGCAACTGCTTGTATCAATTCGTGTGATGGTTTTTGGCAAAGGGATCTGTTTTCTCCTGATAGCAGCCATCTTTTGCCATTTTCTTGCCAATTTGAGGAGCTTCTTGGTGCTGATCATCTTGTTAATTATTCTATAGCGGAAGAGAGTTTTAGAGAAAAAAGTTGAGGAGAGCTTTGGTTTTGGAGTTCTCAATGCTTATGCTGTGATGGGTAGAAGGCAAAGGAAGTAGCTTGGCTATATATTAATCAAGGGCAGGACTAGTACCTTTCCAAAGAGATCCCACAATGTAAGGAAACAAGGAAAGCAAAGCCATGTGATAGGTGGATGTGAAAGCCTATTTGCAAGGTGGACATGTTGGCTTGTGTTTGAAAAACCAACTTAATGTCTAGAGTGGAGCAAGGTCGTTTCGTATCAAATTAGTAACAAGACATGCAGGTGGCTCATGGAATTAATTGACATGCAAAAATAGCCATGTGAACCATAAAATAATAATAATAATAATAATGATAAGCTCATGACTCTCTATGTGAAAACCAAGACATTAGTGGTGAAAGCTGGCATTGTTGGGCAAGTTAGATATTGCAGTCTATTTGTGGTCGAAGGAAATAGCATACTTGACCTAATATATGTCTGAGAACTGTCAAGTAAATCTATATGCGTAAATCTATATGCATAAATACTTCAAAAAGACTGTTGCATAACACAATAGTTAACATAGAGAAAAAGGAGAGAGAGAGAGACAGAAAAAAATAGAAAGAATAATGATTGTATTAAATTATGGATACCCTTAATACAATATGTGGTGCCTATATAGGTCATTCTTATCTTATCGAATCTACCTCAATTTTTGTACTATCAGCTGGTATAACAAACTTACTAAAAGATAAATAAGCTAAATGACAATTGACAGCTTTCTTACTAATAAACGAAATACTACAGCTGCTATTATTCTTGGCTAGCTAATCATTTTCCATTCACTTGGGCTGGGTATGTAACATTACCTCCCTCTTTAAGAGTTTCCTTGTCTTGAAGGGAGAACTCTAGAATTTGAGACTTCAAGAAATTGTAATCTTCCCAAGTACTATCAGTAGGGCTGAGGTTACCACTCCATTAGGGCTTGAACAACCGTTTGCTTCTTCCTTTTGATTTCCCTTGTAATAATAGTAGGTAACAACTTGAAACCACCATTTGAATGAATTGCTGGTAAATCCATACAAATTGGTTTAGTAGGTCCAACTTGTTTCTTCAAAAAGGACACATGAAAACTGAATGTACTTGTGAATCACTAGGCAATTCTAGTTTATAAGCAACTGTATCCACTTTTGCTAAAATTTTATATGGCTCAAAGTACTTAATAGATATTCTCAAGCATTTTCTCACTGCCACTGAACTCTGTCTATAAGGCTGTAGTTTAAGGAACACCATATCTCCAACCTGAAATTCTTTGTCACTTCTATGCTTATCAGCCATCTGTTAAGCTAATGCAAGTTGATCCCTTAGCAGCTGCACCATATGTTGCCTGTCAATTAGCATCTCTTCTACTACAGCTGCTGGGGTAGTAATGTCATGGATCAGTGGTAATTGTTCAGGCTTAAATCTATAATGCTTCAAATGGAGTCATTTGAATGCTGCTGTGGAAGTTGGTGTTATACCACCACTCAACCAATGCTAACAATTTACTCCAACATTTTAGCTTCTCAAAACACATACATCTTAGGTAATTCTCCAAAAATCTATTTACTCTCTTAGTCTGCCCATCAGATTGTGGGTGATAAGCTGAGCTGAGGTTAAGTTGGACTCCCACATATTTAAATAACTCCTGCCTGAATAGGCTTGTGAAGATTTTGTCCCTATCTGAAATTATGGTCTTAGGAAAACCATGTAATTTGTAGACATTGGGAAAAGGTCTGCTACTTTCTGAGCTGTAAAAAGATGTGATAATGCTAAAAATGACTACACTTAGTTAATCTGTCTGCAATTACCATAGTAATATTCTTACCTTCTACTTTTGGAAGTTGCTCAATAAAATCCATAGAAATGGATTGCCAGGCTTGTGAAGGAATAGACAAGGGCTATAACAACCGAGGACATATAATATTTTTCCCTTTACACCTCTAGCATACATCACAATTGGCCACCCATTGGTATATCTTTTTCTTCATACCTGACCAATAGAAATGAGACTTTACTCTATTATAAGTGCCCATCATTCTTGAGTGTCCACCAATAGAAGAATCATGAAAAGAAATTATGACTTTCTGCCTAAGATCATGTTGATTACCTAAGACAATCCTTCCTTTATACTTCAGAATCCCCTGATTGTACACATAATGCTCCTTAGCTGCTAGATCAATGGTCAAAGCTGGAATAATTTCCCGATTAGAGGAATCATTAACAAAACTATCAATGACTTCGTGTAGCCAAGTTGGCACTAGATAGAGCCAATATTGTGGCAATCTGCTGACTCCTGTTAGGACCAATCCCTTCTGGACAAGGCATCAACCACCTTGTTCTAGACACCTTTCTTCTAAGCAATGCTGTAGTCCAGGCCCAATAACTTCGTTAATCCCTTCTGCTACACCATAGTGTATTCTCTTTGTTGTAATAAGTGCTTGATACTCTCATGATCAGTCTTAATTATGAAATGGGAGTTACACAAATAGTGTCTCCATTTGTGAAGAACAAATAAGATTGCTAGCTGTTCCTTCTCGTAAACTGATAAATCTTGATTCTTCTTACTGAGGGCCTTGCTAATATAAGTGTCACGACCCCGTCTGTGGGCCCGTGACCGACACTAAGGAATGGGTAGGCGTAAGGCCACCAAATCTCGTAGTAAGCCTGACACTCACTGACTTAAACAAATCTCATCTCAATTAATGTTATTAATGCCACAATTTATCGGAACCATTAAATTTTACACAATTAATTCGGTCTGCCAGAAGAATTTGGCGAGACCTGAAACTCAGAAAATTTACAACTGATACATCTACTATTACAATTGCGAAGAATCTAAGATTTTACAAATTAACATACCAAATCAAATACACCACCTGATGATGAAGGAGTCGGGTTACTAGATAAGAGTCACAGGAAGACTAACAGTCATGGATCTGGAAAACAGAAAAATTGAGACTGTCAGTCTCGAGAGTGAGTTAAAATCATATTTATCCAAAAAGAAAAACATTTGCATATACTTCGATCATACATTTATATAATTTGAAATAAACATAAGTCATGTAAAAAGAAAAAATACGTGTCATGCCATACTTAAGTTAAATAAAATAATTTTCACACGCTACGGGACAGAGTACTACAGTAGAACCCTAATCCCAACACAAACATCTCAATCACTCTCCATACTGACATCTTGGCTAATCTCAACTCTAACATCCCGACTAATCTCATTCCAATAGGACCGACGCCTAGAGAGCGAAGCTCGATCAGGGACCTTACCTCCAGTCTGGTCACTTGTCTTAGTTTTTCGGCTCTCTTAATCCAACAGGTCTGACGCCCACAGAGCAAGCTTGATCAGGGACCTTACCTCCAGCCTGAACACTTGATTTCCAACTAAGCCGGCGCCCAAAGAGCAAGCTCGATCAGGGACCTTACCTCCGGCAAACACACTCTACTAAGCCCAGAGAGCAAGCTCGATCAAGGCAAGTCCTAATCCTTTCTTTTTAAATTTACCTATTTACCCTTTTCCATCACTCTCGGATTTATACCGGAACACTCATCAAACTCTTATGTTCTACTGTCGTCCCGTCCCGTGTTATCATGCAATAATAAAATCAATGATATATAAATGAATAGTAATCAAAAGCATGATACAAATGAATAATAATTAAATGAATAATTTGAACTTGCAAATAAATAACCACGATAGCAAATAAAAAATTTATGCATGACACACGTGCATAATCCATATATGACTTTAACTCACAGATTTGATGACCTCCTTGCTTTACTTCGTTGCCTCGGTTGGAGCGAGCCGAACAGACGGATTATCTAATCACGGAAAAATAATTTATCAATAACGCTGAACAATTTACAATTGACCTTAGGTCTAGATTCCTAGGACTGATTGTCTAAGAATCATGACTCGGGTAAATTCTACCGAAAATTCGGCAGAACATCCCCTATAACACGGACATTTACCCTCCGTAAAACGGGTTCAGGACTTGTCAGAAAACACTTTGAATAACCAATAATTCATTTTAATGGGAGTCGGGTCCCCGATACTTCACTAATTTCCCGACTCCGCACACATCACAAAACACAATCAAGGGAGGCAGTCCGACAACAAATATTTTAACACACAAAATTTTCTAATACACAACACAGTTCAATAGACACACAATTAAACCAAGAATTTCAAAATTAACTGGCCAGAGAAAATTACCGAGATGCTTGATCGCTCGGTCGACTCGCCTCCAGCCGCCGGAGTCCGATCGACAATCCGAACACACCATCAGACTCGAAACGACGCGCTGATGACGATCTCCGCTTCCAATTTTTTGATCCGACCCCCGATCATCCGGAGAGATTTAAGAATGATTTCGGCCGTCGATTTACAAACGAAGCCCGATCGCCATGAAACCGGTGCAATTGCGAAGCTTGAGCTGAGTAGAGTCGGAATATATTCTCCGATCGTCCATAGCTCGCCGGAGCTCGCCAGAAAAGCTGAAAAACACCGGTTGCTCCCTCTATTTTCACTTCGCCGGATCTTCCGTCTCCCGCTGATGCCAAAAGAGAGCCCTCGCTGAGAGGAGTCGATCGCCACCCGATTCGGCTGCCAACACTGCCGGAAACGGCTGGAACGACCTCTGAAAGTCATTGCCCTTCACGCACCCGCCGCTGCCACCACCGACGCCAGCCGCCTGCCCGTAGCCCTCCTTTCCTCTTCTCCTCCACGCGTTCTCTCTCCCCGATCTCCTTTCTTTTCTTTGTTCTCCATATCAACATTAGGCCCCTGAACTTTTCTCTCTTACTATTTGGTCCCTCAACTTTTTTAATTACAACAATTTTACCCTGCAAAATTTCCAATTAATCCCCAAACTTCTCTTTATCCTTTCAATTAAGCCCCTAACTATTTAATTTGGGCCAAAATAGAATTATTGAAAATACACAATTACATATATACCCCTGGCCGACATATTTATTTACAAAAACACAAAACATATAAATTTCCATTAAAACTTCATATTAATGAAATTATACTTTTAATCCTTATTCTAAAATAAATTTCCAATTTAGTCCTAACACATAATTAAATTAAATAACCAATTTCCCCAAGAAATTTCTTTTATAAAAACATCCTTTACAAACTCTTCCATAATTCTCCAATATATAATTTAATTAAATATATTCATTTGGAAAAAATTGAATAACCAAAATATAATTTATTCCTCAAATAATTTACTTAATTAGCTCCTTAAAAATCAAACTAATTGGATATGAAAAATAACTCATTTATTTGTCTAACATTAAAATTTTCATTACATCATTCCAAATTAAACCAAATAAAAATAAAGTAAAATTAATTTAAATCAAAAATTATTTATTAATTATTATTAATAAAATTATTATTAAAGAAAATTTTCGGATATTACAATAAGCAATGGGTCTCTGATTTTGCATTAATATTGTCCCCACTCCTTTCCCATTGGCATCAGTCTCTAAGACAAATGGTTGCTGAAAATTAGGTAGAGCTAGGACTAGTGCTGTAGTTATAGCCACCTTAAGGTGTTGAAATGCTAACTCAGCTCTTTCATTCCAGTGAAAAGCATCCTTTTTTAGCAAATCTGTCAAGGGTATGCTAATCAATCCATACCCCTTAATGAACTGTCTATAATACCTTGTCAGCCCTAAAAATCCCCTCAGTGATTTGAAATATGTAACACCCGAAATTTTTATATATTTAATAAATGAGTTATTTTCTATACCCAATTAGTTTGAAATTTTAAGAAATTATTCAAGTAAATTATTTGAGAAATGATTATATTTTGGTTATTCAAAATTTTCCCAAATGCATATTTATATAAGTAAAATTATATAATTAAAAAATTTTGGTAGAATTGTAAAGGATGTTTATAAAAGAATTTTGGGAAAATTGGTATTATAATTGATTAGTAGTATTAAATTTTAAGTTGGAAATTGATTATTTAATTTAATTGTGTGTTAGGACTAAATTGGAAATTTATTTTGGAATAAGGATTGAAAGTATAATTTTATTTTTATGAGGGTTTAATGGAAATTTGTGAGTTTGGTATTTTGTAAATAAATATGTCGTATTTGTGTAATTGTGTATTTTCGAATTTAATTTGGCCCAAATTAAATAGTTAAGGGCTTAATTGAAAGGCTAAAAAGAAGTTTGGGGGTCAAATTGGAATTCTGCGAGATGAAATTGTAAGTAATTAAGAAAGTTGGGGGACCAAGTTGTAATAAGGAAAAGTTCGGGGGGTAATGTTCGTGTTGTAGGGGAGGTTCTGCCGAATTTTCGGTAGTTCCTGAGTCGAGGTTCTTAGACAGTCAGTCCTAGGAATCTAGACCTAGGATCTATTGTAATTGTTTCATAGTTTTTATAAGTTGTCTTCCATGTCTAGATTGTCCGTTCGTTCGGCTCGCTCCTACCGAGGCACCGGAGCAGAGCTAGGAGGTCGCCAAACCTGTGAGTTAAAGTCATATATCGCTTACGCATGTGTTATGCATAAAATTTGATTTGCTACTGTGAATATTTATTTGCAATTTCAATTTTTCATTTAATTATTATTATTATCATTTGCATGGTGCTTTTAATTACTATTTAAATATGTTTTTCCTTTATTACCAATTTCAATATTGCATGATGACTCGGGATGGGACGTGAGAACATAGGAGTTGGATGAGTGTCCCAATATAATCCGAGAGAGATAGGAAAGGGTAAAGAGGTAAAAATTTTAAGAAAGAAAGATTAGGACTGCCTGGTCGAGCATCGCTCTCTGGGCTTAGTAGAGTGTGGTTGCCGGAGTAAGGTCCCCGGTCGAGCATTGCTCTCTGGCTTATTTGAAATTTAAGTGACCAGACTGGAGGTAAGGTCCCCGGTCGAGCTAAGCTCGGGCGCCAGTCTTATTGGATAAGAGAGCCGAAAGGCTAAGGCTAAGAGTTAAGTGACCGGATCGGAGGTAAGGTCCCGGTCGAGCTTTGCTCTCTAGCGCCGATCTGTTGGAATGAGAGGTTTGAGATGTTAGAGTTGAGGTTAGTTGAGACATAAGTGTTGAAATAAATCGAGATGTTAGAGTTGGGATTAGCGTTATACTGAAGTACTCCGTCCCGTTGCATGTGGAATAAATTTTGTTTAAGCATGGCATGACACATATGTTTTAACATGACAGGTATGGTTCGCGTGATTTATTAATTATTTTAAAATTAAATAAGGTGACATTGAGATATTTGGAACTGTTATAGATATATGATTTTAACTCACTCTAGACCCATACTCCATTTATGTTTTTTCGGATTCGTGATCGTTAGTTCTCCCATGACTCTTATTCAGTAACCCGACTCCTTCATCATCGGGTGATGTATTTGATTTGGTATGTAAATTGGTAAATCTTAGATTCTCCGCAGTAGTAATAGTAGATGTTTCAGTTGTAAATTTTCTGAGCTTCGGGTCTCGCCTAGTTTTTTTCTGGTAGACCGAAGTAATTTTGTAAAGTGTAACTATTAAGATAAATTGAGGTTTTAATAATGTAAATTTGAGTTGAGATTTGTTTAAATCAGTGAGTGTCAGGCTTATTACGGGTTTCGGTGGCCTTAAGCCTACCCATTCCCTAGTGCCGGTCACGGGCCCACGGGTGGGGTCGTGACAAAAATAAGTTGGTGTTGGCCAATCTATCACAACTACCACCTTGCTAGGATCTGTACTAACTCCTTCAGTAGTAATTATATGGCCAATGTACTCTATCTTGTTTTGAGCAAGTGAACATTTGGTGAGTTTAGCATGTAATCCATGGTTCTGCAGTAATTTTAAGGCTATTTCCAATTGCTTAAGGTGTGAATCAAGGTTAGGGTTGTATATAAGAATGTCATCCAAGAAGACTAGAATAAATCTTCTGAAATAAGGCTCAAATACATGGTTTATGAGGGCTTGAAAGGTTGTTGGTGCATTGGTTAAGCCAAATGGCATTATCCTAAATTCATAGTGTCCATAGTGTGTTTTAAAGGCTGTTTTTGGTATGTCACTGGACTTCATCGTAATTTGATGATAGCCAGTCTTTAGGTCCAATTTAGAGAAATTTTTTGCCCCATAGAGTTCATCCAATAGGTCATCTAGTGTAGGAAATTTATCTTTGACAGTAAGGGAATTCAATTGCCTATAGTCCACACAAAACCTCCATGTACCATCTTTCTTTCTAACTAGTAGGACAGAGGAAGCAAACGGGCTAGTGCTAGGCTATATGATTGAAGTAGAAATTATTTCCATAATTTGTTTTTCTATTTCATTCTTTTGAAAGTTATGGATACTATAGGGCCTGATGTTGACAGGCTGAGACCCTTCTATTAGAGGTATAGAGTGATCATGACTTCTCTCAGGGGGTAAGGACTTGAGATCTTCAAACACAACATGGTATTTCTATAACAATAAGGCCATAGGTTCAGGGGTACTTACATTGGTTGCTACAGTATTGGAATGATCATCTTCTTTGGTTGCCATCCATTTGCAAGTGATATAGTACAAATGTGCAACACTGTCAGGACCATTTCTCCTCAAATATTTTTGTACCTTCTACTGCTCTTAGCTCCCCATCTTCACTGCTATCGGTCAATGTAATATATTGTCCTTCTTTTATGAATGAAAGCTAAGTATGCAAAAAATCAAAGTTAATTGGACTATAGTGTTTCATCTAATAAACTCCTATGACCATATCATGTCCTCCTAATTCTAATGCACAAAAATCATAGCCAAATTCATAACCCTGCATACTCCATTTGAAACCCTTGCAAACAGATGTGTTGTGCATATGTTGCTCATTGGCTATAGTCACAACAAGAGTTCTAGCTTTTGAAATGACACTACCTACATATCTAGCCATCAAAACTATGAGTACTCCCACTATCTATTAAGATTAGAATATCCTTCCCATTCACCATTCCTTTTATCTTCAAGGTGTTCATGCTCCCACTTCCCTTAATAGCATGTAAGGAAATCTCTACATTCCCATCCTTCACTATTTTCTCCTCATTAAACTCTGCTCTTTCCATTTCAACAACTTCATCTTCAATAACAATAATGATGTTGAGGTGCTTAGTTTTGGACACATGACTTATAAAGTATTTATCACCATATTTAAAACATGACTATGAGTCCTTCTAATTCAATAAGGTTTATTTTCGGTATTGTAGTGTTGTCAGTGTTTGCTTCAGTTTTAGGTAGTGGTTTGGCTGGATACGTGTAGTTAGAAGGTGGTTTATTTGAATTAGAGGGATTGAAGGTGGTGGTTCTAGTGGTGTAAGGAATTTGAGTTCTAGGAATTAATTTTTATTTTTAAACATAGCTGTAATTAGATTGCTTCTGCAATTTCCTTGTTCACAAGCCTGATGCAAATCTGATAGTTTGAATATCTTCACCATAGGCCTTAATTCTTTGCTCAAGCCACTAATGAAACTTGAGACATAGTAGCTCTCATCTAACCAGGCGTGATACTTCATCATGAAGGACTTAAGATCTTTAAGCTTCTCCTGATACTCCTCCACATTCCCCTTTTGTTTGAGCTTGTTGAATTCCTCTTGTACATTTGCTACACAGTGCTCTAGAGAACTCGTTCCAACTCTTCTCCTTATGAATCATTTGTCATCCTTGGTGCCAATTATTCAATTTCTCCCCTAAGTATAGAGTATCTAAGTCCAGCTTATGCTCCTCTTGTATACCATATAATAGGAAGTATTTTTCACATTTTCTGATCCAAGTTCTTGGGTTAGTGCCCTCAAAAGTATGAAGATCTAATTTGTGCATGTTAGCATTGAGGAAACTGTTATTGTTGGATACACCAGAGTTGTTAAGCTCATTGGCCAGTTGAGGACTATTGGTGGTAGGAAGCAATGCTTCACTAATTGGATGAACTCCATTGATTATATGTTGGGAGAAGGATGTTGTAGTTGTATTAATTAGTGGGGGGGGGGGGGGGGGGGGGGGGGGTGGGGGTGGGGGTAAGAAGAGGAAGTTGTAGCTGTATTAGTAGATGGTGGATAGGAAGAGGAAGTTCCAACTATGTTAATGGGCAGTGGTATACAAGAGAAGGATTTCATCATTTCCATTAGTTGATCAAGCTTAGATTGTACAACCAACTGAGAAGAATGGCTCTTCTATAGTTGCTTGTTGTGAAAATCTAAGTGGCTATAAACTTCTCTCATGAATTCTTGGTTCCTCTGATCAATCATGGTGATTCTATCTTCTAGATTTTAGGTGGGTGGTGGAGGTGGTGGGGTTGGATTAGGATTTATAGTAGCTTTGTTCTTTTTAGACATCTTTGCAATAGCAACTAGGGTCTCATCCGAATCAGACTGCTCTGATACCATTGTTGCATAACACAACAGTTAACATAGAGAAAGGGAAAAGAAAGAAAGAAAGAGAGAGAGAAAAGAAGTAAGAAGGATAATAATTGTATTAAATTCTGGATACCTTAATCCAATCTGTGGTGCCTATGTAGGTTATTCCTGTTACACCGAATCTACCTCAATTTCTATACTAGCAGATAACATAATAAACTTGCTAAAAGATAAATAAGTAAAATGACAATTGATAGCTTTCTTACTAACAAACGAAATACTACAACTCTTACTATTCTTGGTTGGTTAATCATTTTCCATTCACCTATGCTGGGTATGTAACAAAGACATCCCTACTTTTGGACGGTAGCTAGTACTTTTAACACCCAAAAAAATATTTTCACAATGTTATTATGGCACTAATTAGAATAAAATTCGATTTGATCACTGTATTGTGGGGCTCAATTTAATCATTTTTCTAATTTATGAACTTTTTGGTTCAAACCTTTGTATGTTTAGCTCAAACTCTCTCTTAAAGATAAAAGACAATTAAAAAATTAATAAGAATATTTAAAAACTATTTTTTTAATTTTAGTAAAATTAATATAATTAAGCAATAAGTAGTTATTACTATCATTATTTTTGTCGAAACTGCTCTCACATCTATCGCCTTCGGCACCTTCGCTACCGTAACTATCTCTTTTACAGTCATTATTAGAAAAAAAAAACAGTAAGAACAGAGAAAGGTAATAATATTTATTTACTTATTGTATTTTATTTAAATATCAATATATATATATATATATATATATTTGTTTTTCATTGTATCCACTATGTTTTTAGAGAGTATGTAACTCACTCCCTCATTCTTGTGAAAATATGGCTAATTTGAGCTAAATATCCAAAAAATTTGGGCTAAAATGTCTAAATTTTAAAAAAATAACTAAATTGAACTCGAGAAATAAGGTTAGTGGTCAAATTGAACTTTATTCCTATTAATTATGTCGTTGTAAATTAGTAGTTTCAATTTCATTTTTTCTGCTACATTTTGTTCTCATATTACAAATTTGGTCGAAAGATAGGTAATAAATGATACAAATAGAAGTATTGAAAATAATAAGAGTAAAAAATCAAACTTTGCTGCTTGAAAAATAATTATGATGGTACAAAAGTATAACAAATAAAAAATTTATCACTCAAAAATTAGTAAAGGTATCAACAACAACCTCCTAGCAATCAACAACAACCTCTAGCAAAGCTAATTGCAACATCGACAATGAGATGCAGTAGAGAAGTGCAAGAGCTTGAACTTAAGAAGAGGTATTTCAATGTTGAATACAATGTGCATATAAATGTATACTATTAAAGTGAAGTTAGAATAGAAGCTTTTTCTATATCATAGCTAAACCTCTTGCGATGAGTGAAGCTACATACTCCATGAAGACACAGTGCCAATTTAATAGGACCTTCACTTGATAGCCTAGACACTTCTTTAGAAATCTCGAATAGTACTTTGATGATGTTATTGCCAAGAAATTACAAAGGGAAATTTCTGATCCTTGGTATAAAGAAAAAATGTTAACTTGGAGAATTAATAAAATTTACCACTAGATAGATTCAATAGAGAGCCGCATGTTAACAATTAACTGGGGAAGATGCAGTCTTTTTCTTTTTCTTTATAGAATAGCCTTAGCGAGCTTGAACATATAAAAAATACAATGAAACTTGAAAAGCAGAACAAAGGTTTTTCTTTTCTTTCCCATTATGGATATGTTAGTGGAGCAACTTTGCTTGTTTTCTCTCATAAAGTGTTTACAACTTGCAAACCCTCACCAATCTTAACCTCACACCACTTAAAAGTTTGCTAAGAGTAGTTCCGTGACCGAGGTACTGACTCGGTGGGAAGAACTTCAGAGTTACCTCCCACCAACAACAGACCCGGACGAGGCAAGAAGGAGAGTGGAACAAGACTGAGTGTACACATACATAGGAGGACTCAATTCGAGTTATGAAGCACTAAGATCACAGATTCTGCTGTCTAGCAACCTCCCCAGAATCGACGCAGTCATAGCCCTCATTTAGAAAGAGGAAACCAGACGCGTAACCATGGGAACAGTAAGCAACCATGACAACACAGAAAACAGAGCCTTCGCTTCAAACTCTCGAGAGACGGCTCGAGTGAGAGGAGCGCCTGTCAGCGTCGAGAGGTGCGACCACTGCAAGAAGTAGGGGCACTTTCACGAGCGCTGCTGGCATCTCCACCCTCATCTTCTGCCGACTCCCAGCAGAGTCGAGCGAGGGAGCAATGAGAGGAAACGAGAAAGAGACGAGAGGAAAAGGTTTGGCGGCTTGGGGATAGCGAACGCGTCTAACCTTAAGGGTTATGACGCGTCTAGCGAGTCAGATCTTTTTAATTCGATCTGGCCCGACACCACTACCTGCATCCGACCCGGCTCCAGCAACTCGACCCGACCCAATGGCAACTAATGGGCCGACCCGGATCCGAACCAGTTCAACCTGCCGACCCGACCCGAACCCGGTCCGACAGAAAATTCTCAAATTTCTTAAATAATTTCTCAACTCCAGTCTATTTTACAGCTTCAGCAACCCTATGGGTCAGGTTTAGTATCTAAAAATTACAAACATTCCTTAAAAAAATTCTCAAGATTAGATTATTGATTCCGGTACAACCGATTACATGACTAGGGATCCAACAAAATTATACAATTTTGTGCCTACAAATTCCCAATATGTGATTGTTGCAAATGGAGATCGAGCTGAAATCTCTGGTTTTGGCTCTTCTAATCTTTTTAATAATACAATACAAAATATTCTTCTATTACCTAACTTTAAATCTAATTTATTATCTATTGGTAAAATAACTAGGAATTTAAATTGTAATATTATTTTCTCACCATCTACAGTGATATTTCGGGATCGAATCAACGGAAAGACGATTGGTAAGGGATACCTTGAAAATAGCTTGTACTATCTCACAAAATCCACCAATCAGTGTCTAGCCTTGACCAGTCCACTCAATCAGGGCATGTTGATGCATCGACGGTTTGGGCATCCGGCCGACAAAGTCTTAAATCAACTTTTTTGTCTAAAAATAGATTCTGGTTGTTGTGACGTTTGCAAATTTTCAAAGCATACTAGATTACCCTTTCCCTTGTCTTCTACTATATCAGAAAAAATGTTTGATTTAGTTCACTCTGATGTTTGGGGACCTGCCCCCATCACTTTATATAATCACTTCAGATATTTTGTCACATTCATCGATAATTACTCCCGTATTACTTGGGTTTATTTGCTAAAAGGAAAAAATGACATTTTTACGTGCTTCCTAAACTTCTTTAATTTTATTCAAAATCAGTATAAATGTCAAAATCATAACCTTTCGCTCAGATAATGGTACTAAATACATCAATAAATACTTTTCCACAATATTTTCAAAAGAAGGCATTTTGCACCAAACTACCTGCATTTATACCCCTGAACAAAATAGGGTTTCAACAAAAAAAGAATAGGCATCTACTTGAGGTCACACGAACTCTCCTTTTTCAAAACAATGTTCCTCACATATTTTGGTCGGATGCCCTCCTAGCTGCAGCGTATCTTATCAACCATTTACCTAGTCCCATTCTCAACAACCTCAGCCCTCTAGAAATTCTCAAAAATAGGAAAATAGAATTAGGACACATTCGAGTGTTTGGTTGTACAACCTTTGTCCATGTTAGACGTCACCATAAACTTGACAAGAGTTCTATCAAAACCGTGTTCCTAGGATACTCCTCTGAAAAAAAAGGGTACAAATGCTATGACCCCTCCATTTATAAAACCTATATTTCCCAAGATGTGTCCTTTGATGAAAGTACCCCCTACTTCACAAATGACCCTACTCTCCATCATGAGCCTTCTGTATTATTATTTCCATCTAATTCTCCCTTCTTTGACAATATAATTTAGGATACTCCATCAGACAGGGAGCGGCTCTCAAAGACTATCTCCAAATCCATCCCCTTAGGGGGAGATCCTTCCACTCCTGCGGTAACTTCTTCAGGGGGAGAACATGAGCCACAAGCAGAAGAAATTGCCCTGCGGAGATCATCTCGACCAACCATACCCCCTACCAAGCTAAGGAACTATGCGTCCCACACGGTATCGTACCCTATTCATCACTTTATTAATTATAATTCTGTAACAAATTCATATAGGGCATATCTAGGCAATCTCACAACACACACTGAGCCTACCTCTTTCTATGAAGCCAACACCAACCCCAATTGGTGTAAGGCTATGAAGGAAGAACTCCAGGCTTTAGAAAAAAATGACACTTGAGATCTTGTCTCCCTAACACCAAATAAGAAACCTGTTGGCTGTAAATGAGTGTATAAAATAAAATACAAGCATGATGGAAAAATTGAGAGGTACAAGGCTAGGTTAGCAGCAAAAGGTTTCATTCAAACATATGGAGTGGATTACCAGAAAACTTTTGCTCTTATAGCTAAAATGAGCATTGTTCGTATTTTATTATCTATTGCTACTAACTCAGGGTGGAGCCTATTTCAGATGGATGTTAAGAACGCATTTCTTCAAGGGTCTCTGGAAGAAGAAGTGTACATGATTCTTCCTTCAGGTCCCAAATCTACCTCTGCTCCTTCTCTAGTATGTAAGCTAAAAATGGCAATCTACGGATTGAAACAATCACCAAGAACATGGTATGCCAAGCTAAGCTATTTTTTCTTAAAAATTAATTTCAGCAAATGTGCTTCTGATTCCTCTATATTTGTTAAACACACTCACATATGTACGATCATTATCCTAATATATGTGGATGATATTATCATAACTGGCAACAATAATAAGGAGATTGAGGAAGTGAAACATAAACTAAAAAATGAATTTGATATCAAGGATCTTGGTCAATTGTCCTACTTTCTCGGAATAGAAATAGCCAAATCTCATAAAGGGCTATTTCTGTCTCAAAGAAAGTACACTCTTGATTTACTAAAAGAAACAGGAAAAATAGGAGCCAAACCCATAAATACCCCGATGGAGACTAAGAGAAAACTCAACTTAGAGGATGGTGAACCCCTAGATGACATAGGTCACTACCAACATCTAGTAGGAAAATTAATTAATTTAACCGTCATCAGACCTGATATTAGTTATGCAGTAAGTATGGTTAGCCAATTTATGCATGCTCCCCATACTTCTCACTTAGATGCAATTGATAGAATCCTCAGATATCTCATGGGCATCCTAGGCCAAGGTATTTGGATGAAAAATAACAATAATACTAATACTATTATAGGTTTCTCTGATGCAGATTGGGCGGAAAGTTATGACAGAAAGTTGACCTCAGGATTCTGCACCTTCATAGGAGGAAACTTAGTAACCTGGAAAAGCAAAAAGCAATCAGTGACCGCAAGGTCCAGCGCAGAAGCCAAATACCGTGCCATGACATCTACAGCTAGCGAGCTCGTTTGGATTAAACAAGTGCTTATCGACATGGGAATAGAATGCAAAGGTCCGATGGAAATGTACTGCGATAACCAAGCAGCCAGACTCATCGCATCAAACCCTGTTTTTCACGAACGAAACAAGCACATTGAAGTTAACTGTCACTTCATAAGAGAAAAAGTTCAATCAGGAGAAATTGTAATTCCATTTGTCAGAAGCCACGAACAATTGGCAGATATATTTACAAAGGCTCTGGACAAAGCAAGTCACCAAAAACTCCTTAGCAAGATGGGTTCTATCAATTTGTTCAAACCCACCTTAAAGGGGAGTGTTGAAGATACAAATCTGGACAACAAACCCAGGGACCAAAGGATAATATCCACTGGTCAAGGTCTCAGGTCTGTACAGCAAAAAGTTGTACAGACACTTCATCACAGACTTGGAATTAAGGGAAAAGGAGCAACCTTTCTTCCCTAAGGAATAAAGGTTACTTCTACCTCACCCTAACAAGAATGAAACATTGACATAGGAGCATAGGAGGACATCAGGCATCAATGTTACCGTTATTCATCACTTTGTATATATATATAGACAACATGTAAACTTGTAAATCTCATAATACAAAATTGTAACTCATCACATATCATAGCAATAACAAATTACATTATTTTCACACCCAATTATGCTTTTTTCCATCCTATCTTTATTATTTATTTAAATAAGTATTTGCTCGCAATTTTATTAGTGATTATAAAACACATGTAGACATCTGTTAGCTTAAGGGCTTGGTGATATCAAAATAATAAAGTAAAAGGGTCCAATTCCATTGTTCTAAACATGAGAAGCTTAATCACAAAATAAACTTAAAGTTTAGGGGGCCAATTATGCTTTTTACTGTTAATTTATTTTTCTACTGTGAATTTGTTTATTCCGCAGAAATTATTCCCAATTAAGTTTCCAGGATTATTTTCTGGTTGATTTTTTTTTTCCGACTAATACAACTGTGGAATCAAAATAATGTTAATGGGTTTTGGTTATTTAATTGTTAGATGTTTGTTTGAATTTTGATATGTGGGAAACAAAAACAAAATGACCAACTTGATGGAAAATTTCAGAGAATTGTAATGAAATCTATCAACATATGTAAGTATTATTTACAGAAGGATTACAACTCGTTAGTAGCTACTAATTGGTAGTTGGTGGCTTGCTACTTGCTTTTGGAGATGGAAAGATGACGAAGAACAACTGTTAGCAATGGAAGTCAAAAGTGCCATTAATACATCTCTTGTAACTCGTTGCTCGATCAAACTAATTGCATATTCCATTAGCTCTGCTTCACATGGTAATGTGAGAGGCCCTTTGCTTGGCAATCCAAACTCATCTTCTGCCATGTTGAACAGTTCTCTGATTATTTCATTGTTAAGATACTCTAAAGGAAGCAGAAATCGTTTTTGATCCGTAGAGTACACAACAAAATAACCCTTCTCAGCTTTTGATGATGTGCTGCAACTGCTTGTATCTTCACTTGCATAATTAATTTGTGGCAAGGCGATTCTTTTTCGCCTGATAGCAGCCATCTTTTGCCATTTTCGTGCCAATTTGAGGAGCTTCTTGGTGCTGATCATCTTGTTAAGCAGTCTATAGCGGAAGAGAGTTTTAGAGAAAAAGTTGAGGAGAGCTTTGGGTTTGGAGTTCTCAATGCTTATGCTGTGATGGGTAGAAGGCAAAGGAAGTAGCTTGGCTATATATTCATCAAGGGCAGGACTAGTCCCTTTCCAAAGAGATCCCACAATGTAGGGAAAGAAGGAAAGCAAAGCCATGTGATAGGTGGATGCGAAAGCCTATTTGCAAGGTAGACATGTTGGCTTGTGTTGGAAAAACCAACTTAATGTTCAGAGTGGAGCAAGGTTGTTCCTTATCAAATTAGTAACAAGACATGCAGGTGGCTCATGGAATTAACTGACATCCAAAAATAGGCATGTGAACCAAAAAAATTAGGATGAGTCGGTAAGATCGTGACTTTGAATGTGGATCAACTTCTAATAGCTCCATTTATTGAAAACCAAGATATATGGTAGATTATTGGTGAAAGCTGGCATTGTTGGGAGAGTTAGATATTGCAGTCTATTTGTAGTAGAAGGAAATAGCATACTTGGCCCAATATGTCTGAGAATTGCCAAGCAAATATATATGCATAAATACTTTGAGAACGCATTCCTGCTTTTTGATGGTAGCCGCTACTTTTAACACCAAAAAAATGTTTCCACCATGTTATTATCGCATTAATTATGCTGTTGTGAATTAGCAGTTTCAAATTCATTTCTGCTATACTGTTCTCATAATAAAACATTGGTGGAAGGATAGGTAATAACTGATACATAGTAGAAACATATAAGAATAAGAAAATAAAACTTTGCTGCCTGAAAAACAATTATGTTGCTACAAAAATATAACAAACCCAAAATTCATTACTCAAAAACTAGCAAAAATTAAGGTATCAGCAACATCCTCGTAGCTATCAGCAACAACCCGTAGCAAAGCTAACTTCAACAGCAACATTGAGATGCAAGTGAGGAGTGCTACAACTTGAACTTAATTAGGATTCTTTTCCAATCTCTTATTCCAACTTCGAGAAGAATGCACGATACAGTAGAGACCACTATCATCATTCTGATGCTCATTATCAGGACAAGAGTCATCATTCTGACGCTGGCTATCAGGACAAGAATTATCTCTCTGATCTTCCACAATCTGCGCAGGTACAGGTTGAACATTTGTAACTTCATTATTTACTAATTCTGCGTAAGTTGTTGCCTGTGGAACCAAAAGATTATTTGCAGTAATCATCATCTGTGTCCAGTAAGCTTGTTCTTCAAATCTACTTATGGGTTGAAATCCATAGCTAGAAGGCTCTTGTGATTGGATCGGTGCTTTTTTTGGGACAGAACTTGAAGTCCCCGCAGCTGGTTCATCTTCATCATTTTTTGCTTTCTTTTTATATATCTTGCAAATAGCCAATGCATGAAACTGATAGAAGCGAAAAGAGAAAAATCAAGAAAAGGACATGTCCTGGAATTTCTATACAAGCACTAATATGAATAAAATCATTTCTTTGAAGTCATCATTAACGTCCATACCTTTTTTCTGTACTCATTGCCATTGTCTTTGTACTGCTTTACAATATACTCATGCATTTTCCAGTCCGTTCTCGTACCAGAAGATTGCTTCCTCTTTTGAATTTCCGTGTTCGCAAATTCGTAGTAGTCTAGTGACATTCTAACCCCTACAGGGCTCTCCTCATTTGGAACCTCTTTCTCACTTCCAGTTGGCTTCCAATAGCCATTGCTTGCTTTTCGAGATGGCCTACTCCCATTTGGGGATATTCTATTTCTAGGAGTGAAGAAATACCATTCCCTTTCTCCTATTAGCTCATACTCTCCTAATCGTAATTAAGTTAAATAATCAGTTATATAATTTTCATGTTAAGTTCATGTCTTACTTGTATGTAATAACTGATTATTATTTTTAGAGTTTATAAATCTAAAAGTTTTATTTTGAAAACCTATCTTTCAAATTTTTATTAAAAATTTAAAATAATTAATTATATTTTTAAATATAATATATACCTTAATTAATAAATGAACAAAGTATAACTGATCTGATATGACATGCATATTGAAAATTATTCTATTTATATGCATTCAATTTAACTTTAATTAAATTACATATTTGTAAACAATTTTTTAAAATAAAAATTTAATTTAATAAGAATTATATAGGAATTATCTCCCAGAAATCAAGACTAACCAAAAAAGTTAACGTAAAAGATTGATACAATTAAATAAAGGAAAAATGAGAAGTATAATTAAATAAAAGCATAACTAAGCAGTGAGTTTTCCAATGAAGAAATAAAAAAGAATAAAAAGAAAAGAAAAACTAACCAGTGAGTTCTTGAGGGTGGAACTTGTATATATCAACATCATGAATAAGGCCAAGAGGTAAAGGAAAACCCTCGATCTTGTGCTTCAAGTAGTTCACTAACTCTTCATCATTAGGCATAAATCGATAACCAACAGGCATTCCCCTGAAATTTCCTTTAATACCATAGTCAGATACATTCTCATATGCAACAATTGCATTGTCGTTATTACTATTATTATTATTGTTCCCCATGTTGCTGTATAAAAATTGATCATAATGCAATGGCATGAAATTTTCTCCAATATTGTTGTTCACTACATCGGCATTCACAATGATTGAGTTGTTGTAATCGTTGTCTTGCTCATGTAGATAACTATAAGGGAATGGCATAAGCACCGCTTCACTGGCACTGTTGGCTTCAATATTCGCATCGGCGAGAACTGCGTTATTGTTAATCGCTTTCCCACAGACAGTACTGCAATGATTGTTGTTGCTGACGTTGTTGTTGTTGTTGTCAGAGGATTTTTCAGGTATGTCATAAGGTCCCTCCATTGTTTGTGACAGAGAGCACTTGAAATTTTGAAGAAGATGATATATGTGAATTACCAGAATATGCAAACATGTATATAATTTTAGACCGAAGCTAATCAGGATTAGGTTTTCTCCGCATGTGAAAATATTTATTTTATAAGGATTTCACTGCTGTTTAAGGATTAGAAGTAAGCCTTTCCAAGAAGATAATGTAAATGAATTATCGGAATATGCAAACATGTATATAATTTTAGACCGAAGCTGACCAGGATTAGGTTTTCTCCACATGTTAAAATATTTATTTTATGAGGATTTCAGTATTGTTTCAGGATTAGAAGTAATTGTTTTCTCCTTTTTTTTTTCTCTTTTTTGAGGCTATTTTTTTTGTCCTTGCTCTGTTATTTACAATTGTTTATTAGAAAAAAAAATTGCTCTTTTTCAGGGTTAATACTCTGTGCGCCTTTAGCAAGACATTGAGCGACTGGCCATCTTTAATTTTCATGTTAATTAGGCCAGAGACTTGTGGGTTTTGATCGGAGAATACAAAAACGGATAGAATTTCTGACAAAAATCTATTGAGAAAGATTGTCTTTGTTTACAAGTCTAAGTATATTTAGAAGCTACAAATTGGTAAACGATTGCTTGGTAGCGGATGTTGGAGATGGAAAGACAATGAACAGCAACCATCAGCTATGCAAGTCAAGAAAGCTCTTTCTACATCTTTAGTGACCTGCTGCTTTATCAAATCAATTGCATATTCCAAAAGCTCTGCCTCAAATGGTAATGTGAGAGGTCCATCACTGGGCAATCTGAACTCTTCTTCTGCTATGTTGAATAGCTCTATGACTATATCCTTGTTAAGATATTCTAATGGAAGCAGAAATCGTCTTTGATCTGTAGAGTACACAACAAACTGGCCTTTCTCTGCTTTTGATGATGTACTTGTAGTATCTGTACTTGCCTTTATGATTTGTGGGGATGCGATTCTTTTTCGCCTGATTGCAGCCATCTTCTGCCACTTTCTTGCCAACTTGAGGAGCTTTTTGGTGCTGATCATCTTGTTACTCTATTTAGGTAAAGATCTATGGGAGAAAAATGGACAAAGAAAGCTTTGGATATTGGAATAGCGAATAATGCAAACCTTATGATGGATAAAATCAATGGTTGTAAGCTTGAATTTATATTCACAAAGGCCAGACAATGTAGGGATAAATGGGAAGCAACACCATGTGGTGGGTGGTTGTAAGCGGCTATTGGGGAGGTGGGCATGTTGGATTTAATTTGACATATCACTCGTAGCAATCTTTCTGCCAAGTAGATGGCCAGTGAAGCAGATATAAAAGTGGATATCATAGCAAATTAAGAGCAAAACAATGCATACCGCAAGAAAAAACAGGATAACATGAATACATTCAGTTATGCCCAAGTAACTCAATTATTGGTGGTGAAGACTGAAATAGTTATGGACATTTTAATATGCAATCTTGATTTTATATGGCATTACAAAGAGACTTCAAGTTGGACCCAGAAGCCAATATGTCGAGAAATTGCCTATAAGATGAATGGAACCCGTTGTGCACGTGTCCGGCAAATTGGTCTATTGGTGCCGAATATTTGGATTTAATATTAAATTAGTATCAATATTTTAAATTTATTTTTTTTATACTAATACTTTTTATTTTATGTTTCAATTTATAGTGCCTAACACTTCTTCAGTCTGCTTTTTGTTAACGCTGTCATTGAAAATGAAATATTCCTAATTGATTCGTCGAATTAGCAATATCAACTCACTAATAACTTATCCTGTTAAGTATACGAGACTTACTTCTAAATGCGGAATTTGAAAAATATTAAAAAAGTGGGCTCTATATGTTAGTATGATAAGTTATTAATGAGTTGACATTTTTAATATGTTAAAAAATTTCTTATTCAATGGCCACATAAGTAAAAATAGACTGAATTAGAAGGTTTAGCAATCAAATATATATTTTGAATTAGAAGGAAAAAATAATAGAAAAAACAATCATACAATACATGGTTTCTCAAAGGGAAGGTGTTGGACTGGTAAAAGTGGAGTTTCTGAAAGTAGAAGTGGAGGAGTAGTCCTATGGTGGCATGGTGAGTGGAAGATGCAATTTTTGGCACAACAAAGAATTTCATTTATGCCCAAATTGCTGGGAAAGAAGGATGGCTTCCTATGTGTGGAACTAAATTATCTATGAATTATTCATTTCTTTAATAGTCCAAACACTTTCAGGCAATGTGAAGAGACCGCATGCTTTTGGGTTCCATCAGGATTCTCATTTTCTTGCCACAATAAAAGAATAAATCCCGATATCTAACACCAAAAATTTTCAGAATAACTATAGTGAAATTTATATTCCATGGACAAAAAACTAGATAGGATAAAAAAAAAAAACCTTGAGATTCTTGATTATGTTTATTAATGTACACTTAGTAATCTATGTCTACAGATATAACTGAATTTATTTCAGAAGCTACAAATTGGTAATTGATGGATCATTGCTTGATGTTGGAAATGGAAAGATGAACAACTGCTAGCTATGGAGTTCAGTAATGCTTGTTCCACATCTCTATTAACCTTCTTTTTTATCAAAGAAATTGCATATTCCATAAGCTCTGCCTCGCATGGTAACGTGAGAGGTCCCTTGCTAGGCAATCCGAACTCTTCTTCTGCCATGTCGAATAGCTCTTTGATTATTTCATTGTTGAGATATTCCAAAGGAAGCAGAAACCGTCTTTGGTCTGCAGAGTACACAGCAAAACAACCTTTCTCAGCTTTTGTAGATGTACTGCAACTGCTAGTATCAATACTTGTGATGGTGTTTGGTAATGTAATTCGTTTTCTCCTGATAGCAGCCAACTTCTGCCATTTCTTTGCCAATTTCAGGAGCTTCTTGGCACTGATCATCTCGTTATTGAAACGGTTTTAAGAGAAGAAATAGAGGAGGAACCTTTATATTCTGGATCTGGATGCTAATCTTGTGATGGTTAGAAGGCATTGCAAGTAGCTTGATTTATATATTCACCAAAGGCAGACACCATCCACTCCAGTGAGCTCCCACAGTTCGGGTGGACATGGAATGGAAGCAAAACCATGTGATAAGTGGTTGTGAGAGATTGATTGCGAGTCAGGCATGTTTTCTTATGTTCATAATCTACCAGGCAAGGTGGAGCTTAGGCGAGTGGGTCATGACCATACTTCAAAGAACAAGTTATTTGCATTTAAGAAACCCCACCATTGGTGGAAAGCTGGATATGTAGTCTAAAGATTTACGTGTTAGAAACACACTGCAAGTTGGGCCCATACATCTAAGAACTACCTAACAGATAACATGCTTGTAATTTAGATGCCAGTCCAGTCTACAGTTGTCCAACGTTATCTATTTTTTCCATTATCATCCTGTACTGTTATGACAAGTACATGTACGGAATTTGTTGGTGTGATTGTACATCTCTGTTTTAGAAAAATTCAGTCCATAACCAACAAAATCAGATATAGCTAAGTATATAACTCGCAAGATATAGAACACACGACTGCAACAGAACAGAAAACAAGGAATTGTTGAAAATATTAAACTTAATAAATTATTAAGTATTTACTATTGTCATTTAAAGAGTTAATAATTGTTATAAAATATATAAAGAGTCCATAGTTATGTTAAAGATTTATCATTTATTTAGAGTATTAAGTGTAATGAATATGAATAATTAAGTTTGTAAGTGAAAAATCATGTAGGCGCTATTATAAATAGTTTATAATATTAATAAATCAATACCGTAGAAAAACTATCTCTAGTAATAGTTGGAGCGGTATCTTGTATATTTTAATTATAGAAAATATATATTTATAATATATTTCCTTTTCTTTGAGAATTTTTCGTTATTTTATGTTTATTGTATTTATCTCATTTTAACTATCCAACAAAAATAGTATTTCTCATTTTAGAGTAAAATTTTATTAAATTCTCAAATTAAAAGAGTCAAACTTTAAAAAAAAAATTATATCTATCCGTTAATAATAATAATAATAATAATAGTAAAAATAGTAGTAGCAAAAATAGTAAAATATTAACTGAACTAAAAAAATTGAAGTTTTAAAATTAAAATAATAGTTTCAAAATAATAATAACTTTTTTAGAGAAAGCAATTGTTGCTATCTGCCAGTCCAACTGCTATAACTCGCCTTTATCCTTGTCATGTTAGTAAGATCCACCATAAATTAGAATTTTTTTTTTAAAACCATCATAAATTAGAATTTAAATAATTTCACTTTAAAGTTGAAAATATTTTTAAAAATTTTCTAAATTGAGAAAAACCCTTATTTTCAGTGCAGAAAAGATGCTTGGTATGTTGGCCTAGATATTGATTTTATTTTATTTTTTTGCAATTCCTAAAGTATAGCTTTTTTAACCTCATTTTATCTGCAACTCTTATTGGTTTTGCTAATGATTCATAAATCACAATGTCTCCATGGCGAAAGACTTGTGTCATCAGATTCTTAATTTCTTGTGAATGTGCCTGACCGTCTGCTAACATTTTATTCAGGGCAATTGGTCAACTCTGTAACCAGTAAACCCTTTTTTTTGGTTTTCCTCTTTATTACAAGCTTTTCAACATTAATACGGTAATGAAGCTTATACGGGGTTCTTAGGCAAGTGAACATGACTGGAATTATTATTTAATTGTGGAAAATGAAATTTTCAGTATATTGATTATGAAATTTATATTCCTTGGAGAAAAAACTAGATAGGAGCAAAAATTTTGAGAATCTTGATGGTGTATATTAATGTACACTTCGTAATCTATGTTCACAGATTTGATTGTATCTATTTCAGAAGCTACAAATTGGTAATTGGTGGGTTGTTGCTTGATGTTGGAGATGATGGAAAGATGATGAGCAACTGCTAGCTATGGCGGTCAGCAATGCTTGTTCCACATCTCTAGTAACCTTCGTTTTGATTAGACATTTTGATCGAGGCACGAAGTGTCCAGGATGAACGCTTTTTTCGTTCGCTAAAGAAATTGCATATTCCATAAGCTCTGCGTCGCATGGGAATGTGAGAGGCCCCTTGCTAGGCAATCCGAACTCTTCCTCTGCCATGTCGAATAGCTCTTTGATTATTTCATTGTTAAGATATTCCAGAGGAAGCAGAAATCGTTTTTGATCTGCACAGTACACAGCAAAACAGCCTTTCTCAGCTTTTGTAGATGTGCTGCAACTGATTGAATCAACACTTGCGATGGTGTTTGGGGATGTGATTCGTTTTCTCCTGATAGCAGCCAACTTCTGCCACTTCTTTGCCAATTTCAGGAGCTTCTTGGCACTGATCATCTTGTTAGACTAGAAACTGAATTTAAAAGGTTTTAGATTCTAGATCTGGATGCTAATCCTGTGACGGGTAGAAGGCAAACGAAGTGGCTTGGCTATATATTCATCAAGGGCGGAACTAGTCCTTTTCTATGGAGATCCCACAACGTAGGAAAACAAGGAAAGCAAAGCCATGTGATAGGTGGATGTGAAAGCCTATTTGCAAGGTGGACATGTTGCCTGGTGTTTGAAAAACCAACTTAATTTTCAAGGTGGAGCAAGGTTGTTCCTTATCAAATTAGAAACAGGACAAGCAGGTGGCTCATGGGATTAATTTTACAACAAACTCGATCGCCATGTAAACCAGAAAAATTAAGATAAAATTGGTAAGCTCATGACCTGAATGTGGATCTACTTCTAATAGCTACAGTTATTGAAAACCAAGATATACATTAGATCATGTAAGAAAGCTGGCATTGTTGGGCAAGATAGATATTGCAGTCTATTTGTAGTAGACCCAATATGTCTGAGAACTGCCAAGCAAATATATGCATATACTTTGGATAACACATCCCTGCTTTTGGATGGTAACCACCACTTCTAACACAAGTGGCATTAGTTTTGCTGTAGTAGTTTCAAATTCATTTTTCCTATAAATGCTATGTTATGTTCTCGTATTAAAACTTTGGTTTAAAGATAGGTAATAATTGATACAAAGTAGAAGCATTGAAAAAAAAAGGTAAACCTCTGCTGCTGTAAAATAAACAATTTTGAAATGATATTTACTAGGTTCATATCCAATTGACACATCTAAAGGAATTAATGTTGGACTTATTGGATCTTTAACAATTCATGCAACCGGTCATTGGTGGTCACTAGAAAGCCCATTTTATGTAATCTCTAAGTAATAAAAAAAAGTACGGATGTTTTATTTATCACCAAATAGAGAGAAATACCATATGGTAGCGGCAAGAAATTCTTTGTCGCTAAATCGAGGTGTTCAGGGAGAACAGGTTGCCCCAGCACGATATCATTAAGAGTACCTAACTATTTTAATAATTTAAATATTTAATTGTCAAATTTTAATAAATTCAAAGATTGTTTTTGTAATTATTCCTATTTTTTTCTCCTTTCTCACTGTGGATTCATCAGTGGAGAAATTTTGCTTGTTTTCTCTCAAAGTGTTTATATCTTGCAAACCATCACCAAACCTAACCTCACACCACTTAAAAGTCTGCCAAGAGCCTAGGCATCCCTTTTTGCCCCCGAGTCCACTCCTCTCATCGGGTCGCTTCTCTGACCCGGACTTAATGACCAAGAAGCCAAAGAACAAGGACTATCTTGAACATGAAATCAGGCGAATATAGAAAAATATGAACCTGATAGAGCAAAATTACAGCTAATAATTTGAGAAAATAAAGATAAAAAAATAAAATACACAATAGAACACACAGATTTATGTGGAAAACCTCTAAACAAATTAGGGTAAAAACCACGGGCAAGGATAGAAGAATTTCACTATAAGAAAATAATAGGAGTTACAATCTCTTTATTTATAAAGGAGAAAACATTAAAATTCTTTCTTTATAATAGGAGAAAAATAATTGTTTAACTCTCTAATATTTTTCTCTTATTTTTTGGAATGAATGAATAACAAAGTGAAACCTCTATTATATAGGTTTGGAAGGTACCTCAAGATTGTTAACTTAGCAATGTGGGAGAAATACTCTTCAAAATTAATAACTTAGCAATGTGGGAGAGATACAAACTCTCTAAATATCAACAATCTCCCACTTGAAGATTTGATTGAGGATCAGTAAGATCTTCATACCGTTCTTTCTTCCTTGCCTTTCCATGCTGCTTATGCTTTTATCAGGCCACTAGAGAATCGACACCAAATAAATTTATCAGTGTTAACTGCCTTCGTCAAAAAATCTACTAGGTTGTCTTTAGTATGAGTTTTCTGCATATCCATAGTGCCTTCTTCCACTTTTTCATGAACGAAGTGATACTGGACTCGTATGTACTTTGACTTTGAATGAAAAGTTGGATTCCTTGCTAGATGCAAGGCATTCTGACTGTCACAAAACAGAGAAATATGCTCTTGTTCGTGCCCGAGCTCCTCTATCATCATTTTCAACCATACTGCTTCCTTACTAGCTTGTGTAGCTGCTACATATTCGGCTTCTATTGTTGATATCGCCACAACTGACTACAGTTTTGATACCCAACTCACAGCTCCGCTAGTAAGTGTGAACACATACCTTGTAGTAGATTTGCTTTTATCAAGATCACTTGCATAATCTGAGTCAACATATCCTTTGATAATAAAATATGATCCTCCATAACGTAATGCAACATCTGAGGTTCTCCTAACATATCTTAAGATCCTCTTTACAGCATTCTAATGCTCTCTGCCAGGATTCGCCATATACCGACTTACTACTCCCACTGCATGTGCAATGTCTGGTCGTGAACAAATCATCGCGAACATTAAACTCCCCACTACTGATGTATACGGTACTCGAGACATTTCCATCCTTCCTTCTTCACTGCTAGAACTCATACTGGAGGATAATTTGAAACTAACAGGAAGTGGGGTAGAAATTGACTTACAATCTTGCATATTGAAGCGTCGTAAGACCTTCTTCAAATAATTTTTCTGGGAAAGCCAAATCTTCCTATTGTTTCTGTCTCGGTGAATTTGCATCCCTAGAATCTTGTTTGTTGGTCCTAAGTCCTTCATTTCAAATTTCCTAACCAACTATGCCTTTAGTTCTTCAATATGATCTTTGTTGGGGCCTGCTACCAACATATCATCTACATACAACAGTAAGATAATAAAATCACTTTTACCAAACCTCTTGAAATATGCACAAGGGTCTGCATTAAGTCTGTTGTATCCAAAGCTCATGATGAAGGAATCAAATCTCTTATACCAACACCTCGGCGCCTGCTTTAGACCGTATAGAGATTTGTTCAACCTACAAACCAAGTTCCACTTTCCTTTTTCCTCAAAACCTTCTGGCTGGAGCATATAAATTTCTTCTTCAAGATCTCCATGAAGAAAAGCTGTTTTCACATCTAGCTACTTTAGATGTAAGTCAAATGTAGCACACATCGCCGAGACTACTCGAACAGTTGTTAATCAAACCACAGGAAAATATATTTTGTTGAAGTTAATCCCCTCCTTCTGAGCATATCCTTTCACCACCATTCTTGTACGAAACCGCTCCACTTGATCATCACTATTTCTTTTGATCTTATCTTAACTACTCATTTTCAAATGATATCCACATTATTCACAAATATTCATTCTTGACTTAAAAATTTCTTATAATTTAATCCATAACAATTTTCGCATTTAACCCACAAATGCTTGTATTTTTGAGTTATAGTTATATCGAGATCATTAGAACTTTCTCTTCTAGTTAAATCGCTACCATTCATACTAGTTCTTAGACTGGAACTCTCGCTTTCATTACTATTTCCACTTTCACCACAAATGTACTATAAATGGAACTTTTGCCGTAATTGTAACTGCCAGTTAAAATATCACTATCCATATAGACTTGAAAACCTAACTTAACCCTTAGCCCAAGTGTTATTTGAAGATAACTGTCAATGCAACTATTGATGTAATTCTTCCAACTATATTTAGTATCATACATATAATGATCATAGTAGGAATTGCCACTCCTAGACCCATTATTCAGAGAACTAGAATTCCAATAACTATAAAAATAACTTTCTAATTATCTCCAACTATTAGAGATCCCATTTCCGTACCAACTCAAGATATGCTTATTGGGCTCTATGTATTAACAAGCGGGAATCGCCGAGGTATTTGTGCAAATAGGTATAATCCATGTAATCACAGAAATTATCAAAATGAAAGAATTTATGATAATAACAATCAATATACGAAAGAATCCTTTTTCTCTAATTTCTATGATGCAATTGGTGCTTATCGGCAGAAAAGAATCAATTTAGATAGTCCTTTGTGGCTTTGGTGGCTAATGGACTTTCTTCCTTGTGGTAGTGGCACAAGCTCCCAAGTCTTGTTTTTATGCAGAGCTTCCATCTCTTCTTGCATTGCTACCATCCACTCAGGTGCATCTGAACTACTCATTGCTTCTTGGAGAGTTGATGCTCCCCTTCTTCAGTTAGAAGACAGTATGCGACATTGCTGCCTATATCATAATCTTTCTGCCAGGTTGGTGTAAATTTTGTATGTTTTCCCTTTCTAAGTTCTGACTTTTCAGACTCGTTTGGCTCTTCAAACTCGATTGGTTCTTCCTCTTCATGCTCTGGTGCTGCTTCAGAAGAATCTTCTTTTGTAGACTTTCTTTCCACCTGTATAGTTGTAGTCTCTGAATTTTCTTTTGAAGTGCTATCATCTTCTCCCTTTAATTTATCTTCTAAGAAGATTACATCCCTACTGATTATAACTTTGCGGGCAGTGGGATCCCACAGGCGATGCCCCTTCACACCATCAGCATATCCCAAGAACAAACACTTCCTAGATTTTGGATCCAGCTTTGTAATTTGTTGGGTATTATACATCACATACACAAGACTTCCAAATATATGGAGGTTTGAATAATCAACTAGCTTCCCAGTTCACATCTCCATCGGTGTCTTTTAATCAATTGTTGTAGATGGAGACCGGTTAATCACATAACAAGCAGTGTTAATTGCCTCAGCCCAAAATGCCTTATTCAGGCCTGCAGCTCCCAACATTGCTCTACTTCTTTCTAATAGAGTTCTGTTCATCCGCTCTGCCACTCTATTTTGTTGAGGAGTGTATGCCGTAGTGAACTGCCTCTTGATACCTTCTTGCTTGCAAAAGCTATCAAATTCATTACCTGTGTAATTCAACCCGCACTTTGTAAGTTTTGAAAACTGCAAATACATCTCCCTTACTCTTGATAGGATACACCCAACATCTCTTGGAGTAATCATCGATGAAGGACACAAAATACTTAGCTAATTCTAGAACATCCTTGCTTCTAGAATTGGATGTATTGAACTGTCGTCGATGCTGCTTGCTTGTTATGCAATGCTCACAAAAGAGTAATGACACCTTTGTGAGGCCAAGAAGTAGATTTTTCTCAGCTAGGACCTTCATGCCTTGTTCAGACATATGTCCAAGCTTCTGATGCCACACCATTGCAGATCTCTCGCTCGAACTACTTGAAGCAACAAATGCTTCTGCTTCATGCACAGTCTTTCCCAAAAACATATACAAATTAGTAGTAATTTTTTCTCTTTTCATTATTACAAGCGCTCATCGGCTGATCTTCATGATTCCTTTCTGAACTTTGATGATGCAATTAAGATCATCCAGCTGTCCTAAAGATAACAAATTCTTCTTCAGACCTTCTACATGTCGCACTCCTTGAATAGTGCGGACTGTACCGTCGTGCATCTTCAACCTGATGGTTCCAATGCCTATGATCTTTAAGGCATTATGTTCACAAATATACACAGATCCTCCTAAGATAGGTTCATAATGATGGAACCATTCTCTTCGAGAGGTCATGTGATAAGTTGCTCCTGAGTCAAGAAGCCATACTTCAGCAAATTTCTTCCTTCTCTCAGTTGATATTACCGCTTCACAGCACAATACATTTCCATCATTCGAAGTGCATGCCACATTCCCTGGAGGATTAGAATTCTTCAGACTCTAACAATCCTTCTTCAGGTGACCTTTCTTACCACAATGGTAGCATTTATAATTTTTCTTACTTTTGATTTTGATCTACCATGATTGTGACTCTCATTTAGGCCACGTTCTGTTGATCTCCCTCTCATCACCATCAAGGCTTCCACCTGTTGTAAACCTGCCTGCTTGTCTTCCTTGTTCCTTCGCTAATTTTCTTCTTCAAGAATAGCAGCTGCTATATCATCAAAGACTAGAATTTCGGTAACAACATTATTTATCAAACTGATGATGAGTTGATCATACGAATCAGGTAGACTTTAGAGTAGAAGTTCTGCATGTTCTTGTGAATCTATTTTATAGCCCAAAGATGTGAATTGCGAAAATGAGTATTCAAGACATTAAGGTGCTCTGTCACTGAAGTAGATTCTGACATTCTTAAGGTGTAAAGTTTCCTCTTAAAGAAAATTTTGTTGTGTAATGACTTGGCCTCGTACAGTCTAATGAGGTGGTCCCAAATCTCCTTTGCCGTTTTCTTTTCTTCTATACTGAACATGATCTCATCTGTAAGTGCCAGATGAAGGTTTGCAATAGCATTTCCATCCATCTCGTTCCACTTATTATCATCTGTAAGTGTTGTCGGTCGTTCACTGATAGCCACAAGATAATTATTTTTCTTAATACAGCCTTTATCTTTAATTTCCACATTGAGAAATTACTCCCGTTGAATTTTTCAATCTCAAATTTTGTCGTCATTGCTTCTATCACAAACGGTGCCTTTTAGCTTGTAAAATGAACTACAGTAACAAACACAACTCACTAGGTAAGTTCCCAGGAAAGACTGGAGGGTCACAAGCGGACCTCTTAAGTACCAATCTCGTTAGACAGAACCTTCCATAAATTGTAAATGTTCTTACTACTCACACAAGCTCTTTTGCACCAAAAAAATCTCAAAACTCTTTTTTGATGTGAAAGATCAGACTGAGCTGCAACTACAGAATCTAAAGTACCAATCTCCTTAGACAGAACCTTCCCTAAATTGTAAGTGTTCTTACTACTCACACAAGCTCTTTTGCACCAAAAAAACCTCAAAACTCTTTTTTGATGTGAAAGATCAGACTGAGCTGCAACCACAGAATCTAAAGGAATTTCTTACCAACCAAGCTCTGATACCAATTGTAGAAAAATATGAACATGATAGATAATAATTTGAGAAAATAAAGATAAAAAAAAATAAAATACACAATAGAACACACAGATTTACGTGGAAAACTCTTAAATAAATTAGGATAAAAACCACGGGCAAGGACAGAAGAATTTCACTATAAGAGAATAATAGGAGTTACAATCTCTCTATTTATAAAGGAGAAAACATTAAAATTCTCTCTTTATAATAGGAGAAAAATAATTGCTTAACTCTCTAATATTTTTTTCTTATTTTTGGAATGAATGAATAATAAAGTGAGGCCTCTATTATATAGGTTTGGAAAGTACCTCAAGATTGTTAATTTAGCAATGTGAGAGAAATACTCCTCAAAATTAATAACTTAGCAATATGGGTGAGATACAAACTCTCTAAATATCAACAACGAAGACTTTATCTCTAGGTTGTTTTGCTAATTCAAGAAAAGCTTATGGAATAAGGTTACACTGATCTTGACGAGAAGCTTGAGGAAATTGCTAATAAGCTTGAAGAAACTAGGAAGATGTTAGGAGCTCAAACCTAGTAATAAGAATGCTGTCGTTTTTTTCCTTTTATCATCATTATTCTTTAATTTAATTTGAATGTAATGATTTTGGACGATCAAGAATATAGTAGGTTATTTTTTTTTTTATTCTGTGAATAAGTTTCCAGGATTCATTTCTGGTTGAATTTCTTTTTCTTACTAATACAACTGTTGAATAAAATAATGTTAATGGGTTTTGGTTATTTATTTGTAAGATGTTTATTTGAATTTGGTATGTGGAAAACAAAGGGAAAATGACCAACTTGATGGAAAATTTCAGAGAATTGTAACGAAATCTATCAACATATGTATTCTTTACAAAAGTATTACAACACGTTAGTAGCTACAAATTGGTAGTTGGTGGCTTGTTACGTGCTGTTGGAGATGGAAAGATGACGAAGAACAACTGTTAGCAATGGAAGTCAACAGTGCCATTTCTACATCTCTGGTAACTTGTCGCTTAATCAAACCAATTGCATATTCCATTAGCTCTGCTTCACATGGTAATGTGAGAGGCCCTTTGCTTGGCAATCCAAACTCATCTTCTGCCATGTTGAATAGCTCTTTGATTACATCATTGTTAAGATACTCTAAAGGAAGCAAAAATCGTTTTTTATCCGTAGAGTACACAACAAAACAACCCTTCTCTGCTCTTGATGATGTGCTGCAACTGCTTGTATCTTCACTGCTTTGAAAACACATTATATTACATCATTATATGCATAAGTACTTTGAAAACACATCCCTGCTTTTGGATGGCAGCCAATACTTCTAACACCAAAAATGTTTCCACAATGTTATTGTGGGATTAATTTTGCTGTTGTGAATTAGCAGTTCCAAATTTATTTTCTTATAAATGCTATGTTTTGTTCTCATATCAAAACTTTGGTTGAAAAATACAAAGGTAATAAATGATACAAAGTAGAAGCACTGACAATAAAAAGAATAGAAAATAAACCTCTGCTGCTGTTAAAAACAATTATGTTGCTACAAATATATAACAAACCCAAAATTCATCTGTCAGAAATTAGCAAATTAAGGTATCAGCAACAACGAATTGAGATGCAAGTGAGGATGGCTACAACTTCAACTTAGTGAGGATTCTTTTCCAATTTCTTATTCCAACTTCGTACGATACTATTATCATTTTGATGCTCATTATCAGGACAAGAGTCATCATTCTGACGTTGGTTATCAGGATTACAATTATCTCTCTGATCCTCCCCAATCTGCGCAGGTACAGGCTGAACATTTGTAACTTTATTATTTACTAATTCTGTGCAAGTTGTTCCCTGTGGAACCTCAAGATTATTTGCAGTAATAATCATCTGTATCCAGTAAGCTTGTTCTTCAAACGCACTGGTGCGTTGATGTTAGAGTTTCAAAGGAAAAGAAAAATTAAGAAGAAAGAAATTGTTGTGTGAAGTCTTTTTTTAATTTTATTAGACTGTGTAGACTTTAAATACAGCTTAAGATAAAACTGAAAAAACGTCAAAATAGGAACTATTCATGAAGTACATTTCCATGACTAACAACTCCCTAAATAACAGAAACTACTGCTTACTAAGTTATTTGAAACAGTCAAATAAAGAAATCACATTTATTTAAAACAAAAAAAAATAAATAGCTAAGAAACTCCTGGACAGTAACTGCAGCAACTAAAGTACAACTTCAACACTCCTCCTTACTTTGGTTGCTGCAAACTCTAATTTTTTCTCGAAGAAACTCAAACTTGCTTCTTGGTAAAAGCTTGGTAAATATATCAGCTAGTTGCAATTCAGATTTGCAATAAGTTAATCTAACTGTACCTACCTTCTACACTTCTCGGAGAAAAAATAATTTGATGTCGAAATGCTTGATTTTTCCATGAAAAACAGGATTGTTTGAAATAGAAATAGCAGCTTGATTATCTACAAATACATATATACATCCTTCTTGCTTCATATTCAAATCTGCTAATACCTTTCTTAACTATAAAGCTTAATTTACAGCAGCATTAGTTGTAATGAATTCAGCTTCTGCAGTAGACTGCGACACTGTATCTTGCTTTTTGCAGCACCATGAGAATACACTTGAACCAAAAAAGAAACAGTATCCTAAAGTGCTCTTCAAATCATCAAGAGAGCCTCCCCAGTCACTATCGGAATATCCTTGCAAAATACAATCCTGACTTGTGCAAAATTTAATTCCAAAACTTAAAGTCCCTTTCACATATCTCAAGACTCTTTTAGCAGCAGTAAGATGCGTTTCTGTTGCACAATTTTTAAATCTAGATAGTAGACTTATCGAATGTAAGATGTCAGGCCTAATAGCTGTTAAGTACATTAAACAACCAACTAGACTTCTGTAAAAAGTTTCATCAACTGGTTCAGCTTCATCTTCTTTGCTCAGCTTCTCCTTCTGGCACATTGGAGTGTCTACTCTCTTACATTCAGCCATTCTGAATTTTTTCAGAATTTCCTTCGCATACTTCTGTTGACAAATGAACACTTCTCCAGGTTTCTGCTTTATTTCCATTCCCAGAAAGTAAGCCATTCTCCCCAAACCTGTCATCTCGAAAGTTTGCTTCATATCTTCCTTGAACTTTCTCACAAGCTCTTCATTGCTTCCAGTAACCAGCAGATCATCCACATACAATGAAACAACAACAAAATTGATTTCATCACCTTTGATGTAGAGGGTAGCTTCATTAAGACTTCTGTTGAAACCTAATTGCATTAAGTACTCATCAATTCTGATGTACCATGCTCTTGGGGCCTGTTTCAGACCATACAAGGCCTTCTTGAGCAAGTACACATCATCTTTTTGCTCTTTCACAACAAAGCCTTCAGGTTACTCGACATAAATCTCCTCCTCCAAGAAACCATTTAAGAATGCTGACTTGACATCAAGTTGATAAACTTTACAATTCTTTTTTGTAGCTATCGCAAGCAATAACCTGATTGTATCTAATCTAGCAACAGGAGCAAACGTCTTAGAAAAATCAACACCAAAAATTTGAGCATACCCTTTTACAACAAGCCTAGCTTTATGCTTCTTGACTGAACCATCAGGATTCAACTTGGTTCTAAATACCCACTTCACTCCAATCACTTTTCTATTTTTGGGTCTTCTCACCAGCTTCCGTGTTTGATTTTTTTCAATCATTAACAGCTCTTCTTTCATTGCTATAGTCTATTTCGGATCCTTTTCTGCTTCCCAAAAATCTATTGGTTCAAGCACTGCAACATTGCATCTTTCATAAATATCAGAAAGTGACCGCATACCTCTAACTGGAATGTCATCAACCAGCTCATCTTGATCAAGTTGAAATTATAAAACTTGACCAGGAAATTCAACTCCTTGTTTTTTATCCCAAACCCACTCATCATTCTCCATGAAATGCACATCTCTACTTATCAAAATTTTCTTGGTGTTTGGTTGGAAAATCCTGTAAGCTTTAGAGACTGAGATGTACCCAACAAAGATTCCAGATTCTGCCCCTTTATCCAACTTATCCCATTTTTTCTGAGGAACATAAACAAAACACAAGCAACCAAATACTTTGAGATTTTTTAGAGAGGGTTTAAAACCATACCAGACTTCATATGGAGTTTTTTCTACAACAGCTTTTGTAGGAAGTTGGTTAAGAAGGAATACGATATGCACTTGACTCCTTTGGCAAATTCTTCTCAAACATCAAACATCTAGCCATCTCCATTATGGTGTGGTTCTTTCTTTCGCTAATTCCATTTTGTTGTGGAGTGTATGGAGCAGTGAGTTGATGTTCTATCCCTGCTTCTTCACAAAAGTGGTTGAATTGATTAGAGGTGCACTCCTTGCCATTGTCAGATCTCAAGACTTGTATTTTGTGACCACTTTGTGTTTCAATCCATTGCTTGAACTTTTAAAAAATACCAGCAACATCTAACTTGAATCTAAGAAAATAGATCCAACACATTCTGGAGAAATCGTCAATAAATATTAAAAAATACTTGCTGCCATTGAGAGATGGTATGCTTTAAGGTCCAGCCACATCCGTATGAATCAATTGCAGCTTCTCTGTAGCTCTCCAAGTTGATTGCTTGAATGGAAGTCTTGATTGCTTTCCTTATTGACAAGCTTTACAGTCCGGAATTTTAGATTCAAGACAAGGGAGACCTTGAACCAATTCCATTCTCTGCAAATTCACAATAGCTTTCTGATTGAAGTGTCCAAGCCTCTTGTGCCAAATTTCTGAATGGATTTTTGCTGCAGGGAATGCTGCTTGCTCCTCCTCCAATGGATCAAGTGCAAAGCTTTTTCCGTTCATTTTAACTTTTTGAATACATCATTGTCATTTGCATCTTTGATCAAACATTGATTACTTTCAAATATAACTTTGAAACCTTTTTGAATCAACTAGCCAACACTCAACAAATTTTGACTGATGTTAGGCACAAATAACACATCTTTGATAAATTTTGTACCTGAAATACTTTCAATTGCCACTGTACCTTTTCCTTTGACTGTAATTTTTTCTCCATTGCCAATCATCACTTTGGAAACAACAAAAGTATCCAATTCCTTGAAGAGATCATGATCAAATGTCATATGATTGGTGCAACCACTGTCAATTAGCCACTTCTCACTTGAATTAGAGGCTGCAAAGCAAGTGGCTACAAAAAGCTGCTCCTCTTCTTCATCAGCAACTTGAGCAACATTCTTTTGCTGCACATTCTCTTGCGTCACCGTCTTTTGTTGATTGTTGCTTCTGCAAATTCTTTAATGATGCCCTATTTTCAAGCATTTTTCACATTGTTGGTCTGGCTTTCTCCAACACTTCCAAGGTGGATGGTTTTCTCTTCCACAGTGTTTACATGGAGAGAAATAAGATTTTGTTCCCATATTCGTATTGAGAGAATCAAAACCTGAATTTTCCTTTTTATAACTTTCAACTTTCTTTCCTTTCCCCCCATAACTCGAGCTAGCCTTCGCAGCTAATGCACCTTCGATGACACCCTTGCACCTCACGCCTTCTCTGTTCTTATGCCTGCAACGCATTCATCAATGCTGCCAAACTAATTTTTGACAGATCTTTAGAGTTTTCCAAGGAAGCAATTGTAGCTTCAAACCTCTCAGGAATAGTTACAAGAATTTTTTGAACTAATCTAGAATCAGGAAATTCATATCCAAGTAATCTTACTTGATTTGCTATTCTGAGCAGCTTGTCAAAATATTCCTTCACCGTCCCTGATTCCTTCATTTTCTGGACTTTAAACTCCCTGATCAGGTTTAGAACTTTCATTCCTTTGATTTTTTTCATCTCCTTCATACTCCTCTTTCAAGAAATTCCAAACTTCAAACGCCGATTTCATCGTCATGATTCTAAGAAAGATGTCAGAAGAAACAGCAACAAATAACGAAGCTCTCGCCTTTGATTTTCTTGATTTCTTCTCCTTATGAGTCTTAATCTGCGCCATTGTCGGATTTGCAGGCAATGGAAGAACTTCGTAGTCCTCCTCCATAGCTTCCCACATATCATTTGCCTCTAGATGAGCCTCTATTTTTGCTGCCCAGACGTGATAACCTTCTCCATTAAACACTGGTGGTGCCAATGCAGTGAATGGTGTTTCTGCATCCATTGATAAAGAAAAAAAAAGATAGAATATTTTTTTTCTTTCACAGGTCCCTTGAAGAAGAGAGCTCTGATACAAATTTGTTGGAGTTTCAAAGGAAAAGAAAGATTAAGAAGAAAGAAATTGCTATGTGAAGTCTTTTTTTAATTTTATTAGACTGTGAAGACTTTAAATACAGCTTAAGATGAAACTGAAAAAACGTCAAAATAGGAACTATTCATGAAGTACGTTTCCATGACTAACAACTCCCTAAATAACAGAAACTACTGCTTACTAAGTTATTTGAAACAGTCAAATAAAAAAATTACATTTATTTAAAACAAGAAAAAATAAACAGCTAAGAAACTCTAGCTGGACAGTAACTGCAACAACTAAAGTACAATTTCAACAGTTGAAATCCATAGCTAGAAGGCTCTTCTAACTGGATTGGTGCATTTTTTGGGACAGAACTTGAAGTCCCTGCCGCTGGTTCATCTTCATTATTCACATCTTTCGTCTTTGCTTTCTTTTTATAAATCTTGCAAAGTGCCAATTCATGAAACTGATAAAAGCGAAAAAGATCAAAAAAGAACTGTGTACATGTCTTGGAATTTCTATACAAGCACTAATATGAGGAAAATCATTTCTTTGAAGTTATCATTAACGTCCATACCTTTTTGCTGTACTCATTGCCATTGTCTTTGTACCACTTTACAATATACTCTTGCATTTTCCAATCTGTTCTCGTAGCAATAGATTGCATCCTCTTATGAAAAATTATATCATGGACTGAAGTACACGAAGCAATCGTGTACCTAGACCATTTAACACATGTTCCAGCGACAAATTTGACTTTATAACCCTCGTTTTAATAATCTCTTAATGAGAATTGACAACGTCATTTTGATATAAAAGATAAAAATAAACATCAAGAAATATATTTTAAAAAATTTACTTCTAACAGTCATCAGTCGTGTTAATGGAGTAGTGGATTGCAATTCTGTAAAAAAAACGTTCTACTCGGTAACATTAAGTTATATATCGACTTTATAGATGTCTTTTAATAAATTCGATTGTTTGAAAGTCAGTTTTGATCTCTTTTTTCTCTTCACTACTCTTATAGAGAGAAAACTCAACAAACCCGTAATGGAGGACTATAAAACTCCTGTAAAATGAAAACTCAAAATTCACATAATGAAGGATCGTAAAAATTTTTTTAAAAAATATTTATTATTTATTTATAAAATAAATTAATAATAAATAAATAAATAAGAAAAGACTATCATTAATCTAAAAGTAATTCTCAGTGAGTCAAAACATGAAATTTTAATGAGAAATAAAAAGAAAAGAGAGAAACTATTATGGTTTGCCTTAATTAGATACTCTTTTAACTTTTCATTTTTCTGTTCTTGGGATTTCAAGAATTTGAACAAATCTTTCAACATTAATGCAAAAATGCAGCTTAGACAGAGTTCTTAGGCAAGTGAACACTGGAATTGTTATTTAATTGCACAAATTAAAATCTTTTTTCTTTTGGATCTTAATGACTAGTGCTCATTGGGTCTGGATCCCTCTTATTGGAAGGATTCAACTAGGATGTCTATTAACTAATGTATTAATGTTGATTCTAACCCAAGTCCATTTCAATTACATGTATATAAAAAAAAAATATTTGTAGCATATAGACTAAGGTGCCCTTTGCTTAGAATTGAAAATTAGACATCGAATCCTAAATATTGAGATTTTTAAGTGTTAGATTTTATTAATTGGTTTGATAATTATGTAATTATTGAAGATGTTAAAATTTTTGGATAGACATATTTAACTGTTTCCTTTAATTTATAAGATTTAGCAATCAAAGTATATTTTTTAAATTACTTAAAATAATTAGAAAGAACAATCATATAATACATGATTTCTCAACAGTAAGGTGTTATGAAAGTGGAGTTTATGAAGGTAGAAGTGGAGGCTGGTCCATGGTGGCAGGGTGAGTAGGAGGCGCAAGTTTTGGCACAATCAAAGAATATTATTATTCATCCCCAAATTAATGGAGAGAATGATGGCTTTTTATGTATGGAACTAAATAATCCATGAATTGTAATAGTCCAAATACTTTCAGGCAATGTGAAGGGACCAAATCCTTTTGGGTTCCATCAGGATTCTCATTTTCTTGCCATACTAAAAGAACAAATCCCAATATCTAACACCAGAAATTCAGTATAGCGATAGTGAAATTTATATTCCATGGAATCAAAAATTTTGAGATTCTTGATGATGTATATTAATGTACACTTGTAATCTATGTTCACAGATCTGATTGTATCTATTTCAGAAGCTACAAATTGGTAAATGGTGGATTGTTGCTTGATGTTGGAGATGGAAAGATGATGAACAACTGCTAGCTATGGAGGTCAGCAATGCTTGTTCCACCTCTCTAGTAACCTTCTGTTTGATCAAAGAAATTGCATATTCCATAAGCTCTGCGTCGCACGGTAATGTGAGAGGCCCATTGCTAGGCATTCCGAACACTTCTTCTGCTATGTCGAATAGCTCTGAGACTACCTCATTGTTAAGATATTCCAAAGGAAGCAGAAACCGTTTTTGATCTGCAGAATACACAACAAAACAACCTTTCTCAGCTTTTGCAGGTATGCTGCAACTGCTTGTATCAATTCTTGTGATGGTTCTTGGCAATGACATCCGTTTTCTCCTGATGGCAGCCAGCATCTGCCATTTCTTTGCCAATTTCAGGAGTTTCTTGGCACTGATCATCTTGTTAGATCAGAAACTGAATTGAAAAGGTTTTAAGAGAAGAAATGGAGGAAACTTTAGATTCTGGATATGGATGCTATTGTTGTGATGGGTAGAAGGCAATGCAAGTGACTTGATTATATATTCACCAAAGCCAGACATTGCCCACTCCATTGAGCTTCCACAGTGCAGGTGGATATGGAAACATAACCATGTGATAGGTGGGAAAGTGGAGCATAGGTGTGTGATATCTATATATCCAAAATGGGTAATGACCCCATTTGAGCAAGCTGTTGGGACCTCAAATGAAGATAAATTAATTAATAACCTATATATGAAATTAACATAGTTATTCTTTGGCACATAGATATTATAATTATGTAAATATTTTTATGTTTTTCAAGTTTTGTCTTTTATTTAAATTATAATATTAAAAAATTAACTAATATGTTATAAATTTTATAATTAAATAATAGAACTTGCATGTTATTTACTAAGTAGTTATTTTCCAATTAAATAATAATTTTTAATCCTAAAGATATAGATTATGTTTTTAATATTAGTTTATATAAATATAATTTTTGATTGTACTTATAATTTCATATTTTTTTATCAAAATACACTTAATTATTTAGTAAGAAATATTCACCATTCTCCAAGAAGGAAACAAGCATGCACGTTGCATTAAAATTGATAATAAAATTGATAATATATATATATATATATATATATTTTACAACTTATATAAGACGAAATAGCTTTTCGATTTGATAATGAAATTGATATGTATTGTTATAGTTACTATTTAATTAAGAGTGCATGCATCATTGTAAAACGGTTTAGGAGTTTCTTTTTTCTTTACCAAAAAAATTAAATAAGAAAAGAAATGTCATCAGAATATTAATTGAATTTCATTTTCCTTAATTTAGTCCAGAATGCATAGTTGTAAAGGTAATGACTGAAAAGGGAGGAAATTAGTAGAAGAAGAAAAGGGTTCTTCACAAAGACATCTTAACAAGCTAGATTTTGTTTATGTCTGCCTGTTTTCAGAAGCCATATGGTTTGGTGTCATGCAGCATATGTTGACCTTCCTGTTTCTCAGGAATAATGAACAGAAACGACTAAAATTAATGCAAAATATGTATCATTTGCATAAAGTAGTTTCGTTCTTTATGGCCAAGTGTTTTCCATCTTCAAAGCAATACAAGCAAAAGAAAAACAATTCAATAATTCATTATGGCCGACTTGCATGTGAAAGATTACTTGCTAATGAACACTCACTTGATTAAGACTTTTTGGTCCAAAATAATGATCATTTGGTTCATTGTAAATGCTAATTTTGGATAACTATAAATAGGACATATTGCCTGTGACATTCTCATCACCCCCAAGAACCAATTCAAGGTTTAGTTTAGTGAAGCAATCTTTCAGTAGTTTTCCCATATGGCTCGATTTGCAGAGAAACTTGTTCTGCCCATGATCCTTCTGCTAATGGTTATTACTATAGCAGAAGCAACAACTCCACCAGGGATAGCTAAAACCCCAAGCCATGCAAGATGTAATATCAAGAAGTATAAAATGTGCTACAATTTGGAGCATGTTTGCCCAAAATTCTGCCCCGATAGCTGCACTGTTGAATGTGCTTCTTGCAAACCTATCTGCAGTGGTGGCTCTACTCCTGACAATGGCTCTCCACCATATTCACCCGCCCCTTCGACTGGCAACAATGACAATGATAACAATAATGGCAATAATAATGGCAACAACAACACTGGCAACAATAATGGCAATAATAACGGCAACAACAATGGCAACAACGACGACCATGGCAAGAAATCACCACCAGACTCTCACACTCCATCATATGTTCCACTTCCTCAACATAATCCAACTCCATCTCCAAGTATCCCAACTCCAACTCCTACACCCTCTTCACCAGCACCATCACCACCAACATCAACACCTTCTACACCCTCTTCACCATCAACACCAACACCAACACCTCCTACTCCTACACCCTCTTCACCGTCACCGTCACCATCATCATCAACTCCAACACCATCTCCTCCTACTCCTACACCATCGAAACCGTCACCAACACCTCCTAATAAACCCTCTTCACCTTCTCCATCAACTCCTTCTACCTCACCAAAGACGGCCAAATGCAGAAACGAGTACTATCCACAATGCTACAATAGCGAGCATGTCTGCCCCAGTTCTTGTCCTGGTGGATGTGAGGTCGATTGTGTCACTTGCAAGCCTGTCTGCAGTAAGTTTCTCAACAAATTTCGATTTAGTCATAAAATCTTAATATATTTTGTTTTGATCGTTCAATTTTAATTGAGTTTCAAGATAATTACATTATTTAATAAAAAATTGATACGTGAATGAAAAAAAGAATGAGAGAAATATCATGTTTCAATCTTTCGTCTAGCGACTGAATTATAATAAAAATTAGAGCTAAATTTTTTAAAATGATATTTATATTATTTGTCTATTATGACTATTAAAACTTTATATGTTATTCTTGGCAGAATGTGACAGACCTGGAGCAGTCTGCCAAGACCCTCGATTCATTGGTGGAGATGGCATTACCTTCTATTTCCACGGCAAGAAAGATCATGATTTTTGCCTTGTTTCTGACAATAATCTCCACATCAATGCCCATTTCATTGGCAAGAGAAATGAAAAGATGACAAGGGACTTCACTTGGGTCAAGTCTATTGCAGTCCTCTTTGGCGACCACCAAATCTTCCTCGGTGCACTTAAAACCTCAACATGGGATGACTCAGTAGACCGCCTTGCCATCTCCTTTGACGGCGAGCCTCTGACTCTCTTGGAAAATGAAGGCAGCAGGTGGCAATCCGCAAGTGTACCAAGCGTATCCATCACTAGAACTAGCAGCGCTAATAATGTCGTAGTTGAAGTTAAAGGGAATTTCAAGATCACAGCTAAGGTTGTGCCAATTACAGAAGAAGATTCAAGAATTCACAACTATGGTATTACTAAAGATGATTGCTTTGCTCATCTGGATCTTGGGTTCAAATTTTACTCCTTAAGTGATGAAGTGAATGGTGTGTTGGGCCAAACCTACAGACCTGGATATGCGAGTCGTGTGAATGTTAAAGCAAAGATGCCTGTAATGGGAGGCAACAAAGAGTTCCAAACTTCAAGCCTCCTCGCCGCAGATTGCGCAGTAGCTCGATTCAATGGTGGAAATGGCTTCAATGCTGAAGGTTCTCTGCAGGGTTTTGAGTTACCAGGCTTGAGCTGTGCAAGTGGGATGGATGGAGAGGGAGTAGTATGCAAGAGATAGGCATATACATGTTATACATTTAGTCATTTTACTATAAGATAAAAATATATAAGAATAAAACTCTTTGCCATTAGAGGTCAAAAAAAGAAAAACCTCTAATTCTGCAAATTGATTATTGTGATGGCTTCATGACTTTGTTTCACAATAAGAATCATTCACATAAAGTTGATGTTTTGCTGACAGAATTGGATTTAGTGACCAGAGCAATATAACTAATTACTTTTATCTCATAATTAAAAAAAAAACTCTAGGCATACTATCTAATTTAAGTGCACAATATCTAATTAAACAATCTCTTGTCTTCGTAAAACTTGCAAAATTATAAGGAAATTATAACTTAATATTTAATTTTTTTAGTAAGATGATAGAAACAAAGATAATATATATTAATAGTTTATTATATTATATAAATAAAATTGATGAGACAAAACAATTAACCAATATATTCTCACTTAAATATCTAAGAAAATTTAATATTAGTTTTGTCGTGGATATTTCTGTCTTTTAAAATATATAATAAAACAATAAATTTATATTTCTTAGGAAATCAAATTATATAGCAAACACTTTTAATTTGTAATTACTAGGAAATAATTCCCTTAGAAATTCAACTTCCTAGAAAGTATACTTATCGGAAAATAGACTATTTATACCAAACAAGTCGTTAATGTTTATTAAATCTCTAATTTCTATTCCAATTTTGATTTGGTTTTTGGTGAAGTAGGCACTTATTATGACTTTATTTCTTTTTAATTTCTACTACCTATCCTTATTTTATTTGGACAGCTAATTAAACTAATATATTGATGGGTCCAAATTGAGTGGTCTATTTATTTCAACATTATGCACATTGGCGCCCGGTCAACGTAGAGGATGAGGCAATGGTCTGTTTTGATGTTGTTGAGGAATTATTATATCAACCACTGGTTTATTCCGTATATTGTACGACTGTTATTATTATTTTGATTATAAAATTAAGTTGATAAATATAATTTAATAAATTTTTAATATTTAATATTAATTTATAATATTTTAAAAAAATAATAGCATACTAACTATATTTTAATTATTTTTAATTTTAAAATTTTGAAATTTTATTAGTACAATAATATAAAATTATTTTAAAAATATTTATTAATTAATTTTTATATTATATAACTTAATACTATAATTGATATTACTATCTTTAGGATTAAAATTTTATTATATAATTAAAAAATTAACTTATTATTAAATATAATATTAGAAATATAATTTAAGATGTTATTTTCTAGAATTAGAATTATTATCTAATTAAAAAGATTAATTTATTAGTTAATATAATATTAAAATATAAATAATATATCATTTTTTAGAAATAAAATTAGCATCATTATTTGATTAGAAAATAATGAAAATCCTACGTGTCAAAAATTAGCATATGTCTCAAAAAAATTTAGATCTTAGAAATTAATATATATATATATATATATATATATATATATATATATATGTATATATATATATATACATCATCAAAAGACTCATCCAATGAAATGATAGCATTTCATTTTATTTTTCCTATATCAGCCTTATATCTAAAAGTTAATTGTTGATTAATTTTTTAGTTATTCTGTTAATCTTAGAGATAAGACTGACATGTAAAAATTAGATTGAAAAGATTAGATTGTATTATTTCGTTGGATGACTCTTTTAATGATGTGGTGAATTAGAACCATATAATAACTTCTTACGTTTAGGATTGCTATTAAGTATTGAAAAAACCATGTTAGAATTTTTTTTAAATTTAATCAATGTCTATAAATTATTTTCTTCAAACTTGCTTCTAAAAAGAACATCAATATCTTAAAACTTAAAACATAAAATTAAAAAAGAAATTGAGATTGGAAAAATTTCTTTGGCCATTATGGGATGGAGATAAGTTTTAAATTTTAATTTATTTTATTTTAATTATTTTATTTTTATTATATTATAATTTAGTCGTTTCTAGCAATAAGAGATGTACATATTATAAAAATAGCTAATAAAAAAGAGTGGTTAGGATTGAAAAATATAACGTCGTCAAGCTCTTATTTGGTGATATGACTAAGTTGTGAGAAAAAAATAAAGTTGAATAATTGTAATAAAATAAATTATAGAGTAAAATTCAAAAAAAATACAATGTAGTTTAACGCCTTTTCATTTAAGGGACGAATATATTTTTTGTATTAAAGGAATACCATATGTTTTATTTTCTTAACATTTTTTAAGTATAAATTTATATTTTTATTATTTTTCACATAATTTTACATGTATTTAATATGAACTATTACTAAATTATGATTTTATAAGCAATATGTCATCTAATAGTACATCAAAGGTTTCATAAATATATTAGAATTTTATTTAAAAAAATTATTTCTTAAATTTGATTAAACTTTTAACAATTTCATATGATCATAAAATATCAAATTGGATAAATTAATTAAAAATATTTATTTTATCAAATATTTATATTTCTATTAATATTTACAATCTAAAATGAGAAAAATATTAAATGTACCTAAAAATTGTTAAAGAAAAGAAACACATGCCACTCCTTTGATACATAAAATACATCTATTAATCAAGTGTAAAAGCGTCAAACTACATAATTATTTTTTGAATTTTATCCTTAATTAATATGAAAACTAAATTGAAACTAAATATAAAATTAAGCGATTATTAGAGTAGTTATCTCTTTATATGGGTTGTATTTTGTCTTAGGGAAAATAAAACTTATAACATAAGAGATTAATCTGGATTACACCTTCCAACCCCAAGATCTTACTCTCGATGGGGTTATAAAAGGCATAAAATGTTGGATAAGCTTTAGCTCTTAAGACAATGTAGATCAAGTTGAGTGATTTACACAAATTGATCCTAGTATATAGTGAAAAAGAATTTTTATCTTATATTATTTTCTTTAAATCATGATTTGTCAGTCAAATAATGAAATTAGAAGTTATTAATCTTTAAATTCATGTTATTAAATATGAGTAATAAAATAATAATGATTTATCAGAATGAAAATGGCTGAATCCTTACAGATAGAAACTTTTTAATTTCGAGATATTTTTTTTTTATTATTAGTAATTATATACTTCTCTTTATTTTAAAAAAAATACATACTGAAAATTATAAAACAGTAAAACCACATAATAATTTTTGTACTTATTCTTTTTTATAATATTTAAACACTTATACACATTACACATAGCCATATTGAATAAAACCGCATATTAAAAAAATTTAAATATCAAAAAAATTAAAATACCTATTAGCTATGGAACTTGGGCGTGGATCTTTTATCGAAATAAAATATCCTCGCCTTTTCTTTATATCAAAAACTAAAAAATTGATTGAAGTTACTAAATTATCAAAGTTATAGGATTTAAATATACATTTGGCCTTGACAAAAGCCTATAGTTAGTTGACATCTTGGTAATTTTCGATGCAAAAGCCTATGGTCAATTGATATTTTGGTAATCTTCACAATATTGGTAATTGATGCCTATTTACTTCTGATAACAAGTGTGAGAATAAGCTTTTTTTATACTTCTGATAAATTACATCAATGTAAACTTGTATGCCTTAATTGTTTACAAATCTAATTGTATCTCTTTAGAAACTCAAAATTGGTAATTGATGCCTGTTTACTTGCTCTTGTACACAAGAAGACCAAGAACAACCACTCGATATGGACATCAAGAATGCATTCTCCACTTCTCTAGTAACTTGCTGTTTGATCAAAGAAATTGCATATTCCATTAGCTCTGCGTCACATGGCAGGGTGAGAGGCCCATTGCTTTGCGATCCAAATTCTTCTTCTGCCATGTTGAATAGCTCTCTGAACATTTCTTTGTTAAGGTACTCCAAAGGAAGCAGAAAGCGCTTTTGATCTGCAGAGTAAACTACAAAATGACCCTTCTCAGCCGTTTGTGATGGGCTACAGCTACTAGTTTCTGTATTATCAATAGTTCCTGACAATGTGATTCTCTTGCGCTTGATTGCAGCCAACTTCTGCCATTTCCTTGCCAATTTTAGGAGCTTCTTCGCGCTGATCATCTTGTTAATCTATGAACTGAATGAAATAGATCTATAAGTGAAAATGGAGTAGGGCTTTAGATTTTTAGAATACTGAATGCTAATCTTGTAATGGGTAGTAAGGCAAATGGGAAGCGACTTCATCATATATACACACAAATTAAGCAGACACAGTCCTTGTCACGGAGCTCCCACATTGTAGGGTTACGTGGGAAACAAAAGCATGTGATAGGAGGTAGTGAAATCGATATGCTGATATCTGAATTTTTGCACTCAATGGATACCAATCTAAAGTATTTACAGAATCAGGTTAGGATCTATAGATTTGATTCCGTTGTCTATATGTTTATGTGGTGGAAAAAGATAGCATGTTTGGACCCAATATGATCAAAGGACCGCCAAGCATATATTAAAACTAGGCACATGGTTCTCTAACTTGCTTTTTATCTATACGTTTTTTTGTGGTTAGTATATAGAAAGAAATGATGATTACAGAAAATTATTGTCTAGGTATATTTTTTAATAAGTGTAGCTTAACATATGGTGATTGTTATTACGTAGACATATTACTATTGAGGAAATATTACAGGCTCTATCACAAATTTACATTTTCCTTTCATACTACCAAAAATTACATGAAAAGTCAGTATGAACATTTTTCTTACCAACATTAATGCTCAGAGAATCACTTCTAGATATTCTAGATTTTGTTACATGAGCTTCAAAATTGTTGATCATAACTTTACGAGTGAAAGGTTTGCATATAAAATGCACAAGTATTACCTGAGTTTACTCTTAGCTACCCTAAATCATTAGTAAAGCAATACAAGTGACACAGTTTTCTTCATCAATCACTTGAGAATGTCGAGGAACATTTAATCAAACAATTTGAAATCCCAAAACTCATTTTATGGAGGCTTCTATGTTGTCATGGTAATGACTGTTCGATTAATTCAACCATCGGTAATTTTTAACAATTTAATTAAATAAATCGATTTATAAATTTATTAATCTTAAACTTAAACTGTTAGTACCGATTAACCAAAATATCGGTTCGATTAGCCTATTTTATCATTTTAATTTTTCGGTTTTTTGAGTTGTTCTTTTCATCCCTAGCCATCTGTAATAGCTTGAACCAAAGAAAGTAAGATTAATTGGTGGAAATGAACAAGCACCTTAAAAATCACTGTCAAGGGTAAAGTGAGCATGCTAGTGACTGTGACTTTTGTTGAAATACTGCAGGGTTTGTGCATCTGCCATATAGTCAATAAGGCCATCGATTGTTATCCAATAAGAGGGACTTTTCTATATCTTCAAGTGCAAAATGGATTAACTGATATAGCATGGAATTTATCCAAGATCTTGCTCTCATAAGGTAATCCAAAACTAATAAATATTTTATAGTTAAATGATTAATTCCTGCTTTTATTGGCATTAGATTCCTCATTTCTTAAAATCATGCCTAATGGCCTATACTAAGTTTGGCTTACCCTTCAACTGATTGGCGTCATATATCATAGTAAGGAATATGAAGAAACCAGCAAGAATCTGCTTTTCTGGCTCATCATCTGGTATATCTATGAGATTATGAAGTTCTGCAGGATGAAATGACAGACCACGATGAAAAGTATAAAGATGTAAATAGGAGACAAAGGGCTCGATAGAGAAAACTTTTTAAGATCCTTGATATAAAATGCATCAATTTTATCAATGTACACTAGCATCTGTAGTTTACAAATCAAGTTATAAATCTTCAGAAACTAGAAATTGGTAATTGATGCCTTGTTACTTGATGTTGGAGATGGAGATGGAAAGGTAAAGTATAACAACTGTTAACTATGGAAGTCAACAATGCTCTCTCTACATCTCTAGCAACTTGCTGTTTGATCAAAGAAAGTGCATACTCCATAAGTTGTGCCTCACATGGTAACGTAAGAGGTCCATTGCTAGGCAATCCAAACTCATCTTCTGCAATGTCAAGTAGCCCCCTGATATTTTCATTGTTAAGGTATTCTAAGGGAAGCAAAAATCGCTGCTTATCCGCAGAGTACACTACAAAATGACCCTTTTCAGCTATTGATGATGTGCTGCAACTGCTTGTATCTGTACTTCCAATGGTGCTTGGAAATGTAATACTTTTTTGCCTACTTGACGCCAACTTCTGCCACTTCCTTGCCCACTTTAGTAGCTTCTTGGTACTGATCATCTTTATAAGCCAAAGAGTAAATGTGAAGGAGGAAAATGAGTAGTTAGATTCTTGAGTAGAGTGCAGATCTTGTGATGAGTAGTGAGTTAACCGCTTAGGACGGAACTTGAATTTATATTTACAAGATGAGACACACTGCCTTTAATGGAGGACCCACAATGCAAAAACATATTGGGAGCATAGCCATGTGATGGGTGGATATATAGCTATCAGCATGTCAAGGTGGAGCATTGGTTACATGTGCCATATCTTTATCCTGCTGAAACAAGATTGTGGCTCATGACCGTCATGACCGTAAATCACAACAAAGTATATGTACCACAAGCTGAGTGGAATTTAATTGGCAAATTCACATGAATGGTGCAAGTCTGGTTTCCTAGGCTAGACAAACAAAAATAGTAATTATAATGGAAAATGATAACTCAGCTGGACAATTTCAACAACTGCAAACGAAGCACATGGTATGCAGCTATGATACATATAGGTAAGCAACATGTTTTTTAGGAGTGAAATTATATAGAATGCCATTTTGCAGAAGGAAAGCTTTCGACAAAAACTAAGTAAAGAATGCATACGACTAGAGGATCTCCCCAAGTTTAATACTAAGTACTAGTACTTGGTGGGAGTCTCAAACCAATGCATTTTGCTTGACTAATCATTTTCGTATGTATGATTACTTGATATAGATTTTTGGTAGAAATGAGATCATCAAACCAGGACTTTTCAAATCTTACTTCCATTGCCACATTTAAAATTGCATGATCAACAATTAATCTTTCTGAAATGCAAGTACTCATTTATAACTAAAGTTCAGCAGGAATTCTATAGTTACAACATCTAGGAAGTTTGCTTGAAACGGGTTAGACATTGCAGTAACAGGAATTATTTACAGAATTGAAACTTGTAACGTTAACAGCAGGCAACAAGCAATTGTTTCTCTGTTACTCCTTCATGGAGACTTTTGGCCATTGAGCAGCAACTAGTTTCTATTGCAATAAGCAAAGCTTTCTCTATATCCTTAGCTAAACCTTTACTCATAAGTGAGACTATATACTCCATGAAGATAGCATCACATGGTAATCTGATAGGCCCTTGACTTGGTAATCCAAATAGTTCTTCAGACATCCCTAATAGCTCATTAAAGAGGCTACAGCTTAGAAATGTTAAGGGAATGACAAATCGCTGATCATCTATGGTATAGACAACAAAATTTCCTGTCTCTGCTACTGATGTAGCAGAACAATTTACATTCCTTCTGTTCTTGGTGCTTGGAAAATAAATTTTGTTCTTCCCCATTGCAGCAACCTTTTGCCACTTTCTGGCTATTTTAATGAGCTTCCTTGGGCTGATCATGATGCTTCTTTTTTCAGTGCAGAAAGTGGTGACTCAGATCTTAAGATGATGATATATAGGTTTAGTTAGTACAGAATCAAAGGGGATAGCTACTTATATATGCAAAAGGTTTTGTGAAAGTCCATTTTATGTTGTTAATTTCAATGCAAAAGAGTTGGTTTAGTCATTTTAGAGGTGACACTTCTGTTGGTAAAGCATAGTTATTTTCAGTTTCCTTATTTTTGGAGAGCAGAATTTTGTTATAATCTGTGTTTCCTTTGGTTCAAAGACAAAACAGATTCCATTGATTTTTCCGTGTCCAAGGTCTCTAAGAAGCACTCGACTGCATATGCAAAATAAATTAGTCAACTCATATCAGTCTTGTTTTTACAGGAACATGAGTAACTATCTCTTCTAGTCAGATAAGTTGCTGAGAATACTAATAATAGTCTTTCTTTGTATTTTCCTTTTCAAATCTCCATAACCAATACATGCAAAATAATGGATGATGAAGGTAGTTTTACTTGCATTCATATTTGTTTATTTCCTGAGATGTGTACCTTTCGCTATGCATGTCTCATTGGTACCTAGTTAATTATGTCTGAAAGCTGTGTCATTGGGTTCCTCTTTCTTGCTAGACCCGCCTAACAGCCTATTACCAAGATCCTGTGGACTGGTAAAAAAAAAGGAAAAACAGAAAAAAAAAATTGGCATTTTGCAGCACACTAAACATTTGAGAAAGCCAGCGGGAATCTTTCTTGACAATCAATATCATTATTGACGTTAAGCAGTCATTAGTTAGAAGTAAACAATCGTATAAATTTGCAAACCACTAATCATGTTCCTGTTCTGAAAGGAGTAAAATTCATGGAAATCAAATTAAATCCTGTTGTTATAAAGGTTTTTCATGGTGACATAGCGGACAAAAGTGACTGTTGCATATGCAAATCGTAGGCTCCCTCCACAATCTCCACCACGCAAATCGTACACTCCCTAAATTACGATTAATATTGATGTTAAATTAATATTTTCAAAGAAGATATTAATTTTTTATAAAAAAATTTATTATTTTTGTGATGTATACTGAAAAAAATTTGTGATTGATCATTTATTATTTATAAACATAATATTCATTAGTTTGTTAGTGGATATTCATCATTAATAAAAATTATATTTATTCATTTAAATGGATATATAAGACATAATGTAAATCGTCATATTCACAGTTAGTAAATAAAAAAAATTATCAAATTAAAATTATATTATAAATATTTATATTGTAGTATATATATCTTTTTAATAAATCAAGTTAACAAATAATGAATATTTAATGTTTAAATAATAAACATTCAGCACATTTTTAATAAAAATAAATTAATAAACTTTTAATATAAATTTATTTTTTTAAATGTGTATCAACATTTGACGCACATGTATACCTAGATTGACCCACATAACTACATGGACTGAGGTCCCCCTTATTGAACCCAACTTTCGGAATTGGATTAACAAAGTTAAGGTATAACTTATGTGATTCTTCAATAAATATTTGTGGTCAAGTAAAATTTCATAGTCAGATTCTTTCTACCTTTTCATTTATAGATTTTTTTTTTCATTTTGAAAAAAATATAAATATTTCATTAGTAAGAGTTAATAATTATATTTTAATATAAAAAAATAAAATATACATTGAACATAAAAAAAATAAAGATAAAAATATTTTATTTTAACTAATATCAATCATATTGACAGAAAAATATATTGCAATTCACAAGAAGTACATTTTATTTGACCGTACTAAACTATGTATCGATATTATAAGTGTGTTTTAACAAGCCTTATTATTTGAAACTCATTACTCTCGTAAAAAAGAATCATACAATTCATAAAGAAAATATTAATATTTATTCACTAAAATTGATTGATATAAAACAAAAATAAAAATAGAGCATTGTTGACTAAAAAATAATTAGCAGTTGGCCAAAATATGTAACTTTAATAAAGAAGAAGATAATGAAAAAGAGGAGAAATGGGTAGAGTTGGTTAAATAAACATCCTCTGGTATGCACCTCCTGTATAGATATTATATAGAAGTAACTCATATCAATTAATAAATGTATTTTAGAGTAATAAAATCAATCTTAATTATTTTGAGTATCATTTAATTTTAAGTGATGTCATAAATACAACTTATCTAAATTCTTTTTCATGCTGTAAGAGGTCCGAAATTTTATTAGTTTTTCAAATTGTACTTCATTTATGCAAATATTAGCTAATTCTTTTTACTTCAGTTAAATTTTTATTAAAGAGAGTTAAATATGTCAATTAAAATTATATAGTAATATATAATTTTATAATAATTTCATTTATGAATAACATAATAAACTGAATTTATTAAATTATTTTTAGAAAAATTAAAAAGTTTAATTATTATAATGATTAACGAACTCGAACTATGTAATTGAGTTTTTCTTCATTCATCATAATTTTGGTAGTAATAATCTAGCTTTTTTGTAGTGCGACCTTGTAAATTTCTTGGAACTCATAAAAATCTTCATATATAAATAATACTTTTTGTAACACTGTTAGTGCTTGTTGGAAGACTATTAAAAAATTCAGAATTGGAAGACTGTTGAAAGTGATAAATGAGGAATCCTGTTTCAATTGTGCAACAAGAAGATATTTCTTTGGTCATTGTTAAATAACTCTCATATATACATTATTGTTACATTTCAGAATACAGATTATCTACAAAGTAACTGTTGCTTATATGTCCTGAATAAAAATAACCATATGGTGATTGGCAACTAGTCACGACAGAATTGAGCAAAGCTTTCTCTAGCTCTTTGGCTAAACCTTTCTTGAAGATGAGACTATATATTCCAGTAAGAGAGAATTACAAGGAATTATTATCGGCCCATCTCTTGGTAGTCCGAATTCTTCTTCTGACATCTTAAAAAGCTCCTGGAAAATGTCATTTTTGATAAATGACAAGGGTATTGTAAACCGCTTCTGATCTGAAGAGTAGACAACAAAATAGCCTTTACTAGCCACAGATGATTCCATGAAACCGTACGCATTCCCATTGCTATTTCCTTGTAGTGAAATTCTTTTCTTGCTTATGGAAGCTAAATTCTGCCACTTGCTAGCCATTTTCTTGAACCTTCTGGTGCTGATCATAATTCTTGATTTCAATCTAGAAGAAGATTAAGATTTGGAGAAATGTATAGTCGAGTGCAAGACTGCAAGGAGATGGGTTACTCTTATATATATATATGTGCAAAGGCTAAAGCATTCTATATTGCATGGTATTCCTTGTGGTGAGTTTTTCTATGGAAAAATAGTAAGATAAGGTAGCTTGCGAGAGTTCTCTTATAGTTCTTATCGATTTCGTTGGCAAGCTATTGATTCCAAAGCCTCTATGAAGCACATGAATATAATATCAAACTGGCAGGTACTTACGTACAGGTGCTGCATAATTAAATAGTTAAAAATAGATGCGCCCAAAGAATTTGTTACCTAACCAGCATTGCCATGTCATTTTCGAAGGCCAGTTTTGAGGATAACGAGAACTGAGTAAACAAGGTTAGTAAACAAAAAGCACAAAAGGAATGAATGTTATGTTAACAAATTTGGCTACTACAGAGCGTGCATGCATGAACGTTTACTTCTAAATTTCCCCGCACTTCCATGGAGCTTATGTATAAAGCTCACAAATTCTGAATTTTGGTTTGATTTGGTAAGCTTTCTTTCCTTGCTTGGCACAGGGTTAGTACACCATTGTTTTGAGTGCCTGCCTCATAGTGTGCATAAGTTCACATAACAGTAAAGCGTATATTATTCTTGCCCCTAATTGTGTGCTTTAGAATGCATAAGTTCTGAGAATCACTCTACAGACTCCCCCGTTTCTTTTCTGCAGAAAATGCAGTTCTGCTATTTTTATTGTTGTAAGATAAACCAGATACGTACATGTTTTCTTCTCCGAGCCTGAACAGGTGCAATTTACAAATTGACCAACACCCTTTTTCTAACAAAGAATCAAAACATCAACTTCAATACCCACAAACGAGCAATTGTTGGCCTGTATGTTCTTGATGAAAACCAGCAGACAATGAGCAGCAATTAGTGTCCACAGATACAAGCAAAGCCTTCTCAATATCTTTATCTAAACCTTTTTGGATGATTGAGAATATAAAATTCATATACACAGCATCACATGGCAGTCTGATAGGGCCTTCACTTGGTAGTCCAAACACTTCTTCAGACATCTTGAACAGTTCTCCGATGATGTTATTGCTGAGAAATGTTAAAGGAATAACAAACCGCTTGTGATCAATGCTATAGACAACAAAATTGCCCGCACATGCTGATGATGATTATTTATTAGAAAAGTCTTCATTCCTGTTGCCATTGATTCTTATAAATGAAATCCTTTTCCTCTCGATTGAAGTAAACCTTTGCCATTTTCTTGCCATTTTGATGATCTTCTTTAAGCTGATCATAGTGCTTCTTATTCTGTGTTAGATGGAAAGATTTACAGTATGAGGTTGAGCTGAATGAATCAGTTTAGCTAGTTATTATATAGTCAGAAGTTCTAAGACATTCCAAAATGTAGCTTTGCTGACGTTGATAATTTTAATGCAATAGCTTGTGATTAATTGGTTAGACGAGAGATCTGCTTGGAAGACATGGTAATTCACGTTTTGCCAGCAAGTCTTAGACAAAGGTCGACATGCTGCATAACTAACACAAAGAATCCAGCCAAGGCAAGACAAATTGTTTCTTTCATAAACCTGTAGAAACACTGAATTCAATATTTTCGTGTTATCACCAAGTTAACAATGGCTAAAGCCTCGGGGTAAATTACATAGACAGTCCCTAAAATTTACTCTATGTATCAAAATAGTTCCTAAATATTAATTTGTATCACTAAACCCTTTAAATTTTAATTGGAGTATCAATAAATCCCTTTCCATTAGTTTCCGTTTAAGAGATGAAAATCTGATATGGCAGTATACCCAGTTAATTTTTTCTGAAAAAAAATCACATGGCATTCACATATACCACGTCAGCTTGAGGGACTATTGTGATATATAGGGTAAACTTGAAGGACCGTCTGTGCAATTTACCCAAGCCTCAGGTACCATCCAATTTGTCTGTCTTCTAAACTTATGCCTAAACTGGGATTCAGTGTTCTGCAAAAACCTGCCTATACTAAGATTCTATGTTCTGGAAAAACACTGGAAGTAATGGCGCAACAAGGATCTAACAAATTATGGGTGTCTATTGTGTGGTACAGGATCAAATCGTTCTGGATTAAGCAGGAAACATCAGTGAATTACGAAATAGTTTAATGTGAAAGATCAATTTAAGCAGTAGTAAAGAAGCTTGTAATAATCTGAAAATAAAGTTTGCAATGCTAAATCAAAGTGAGAAAATACTAATAACAGATCAGTTCAACGGATTTTGTTTCATGTTCTATGATGCCTTATCTCTTAGAACTCATTTCCTGGCTAAGAATTTTCGTACTAGGCTGTAAGTTCAATGATAATTAAAGAATTTAGTGAACCATTTGTGAAACATGGTAACATCTTTAATTGAATTGGCCTGCTAGGATCTCATTGTACATAATCCTCCAGTTAATGTAGCACTATTCGTTTTTCTATTCAAAAAGCTGACATTAGCTGGTTTGTATCAGTTGCCTTTGTAGTTCTTTCAATTCTGTTAGAAGGTCATAGAATCCAAGGCTAAGGATATTCCCAAACTTTGTCCGTACAGCAACCGTTAGACCAGAGTAGTCTTCTTCAAGATCCATTTCTTTAGGCTTCCCAAAGGGCAATTTTGATTGGTAAAGGTACTTCACAAATCTAACAGAATATTGCATTAAAATGGAAAAGGCAACAAAGGAGCAACCAACTTCTAATAGTTGGAACTTATTCTAACATTAATTTAACTGCTCCACTAGTTCCTAGTAATCAAGATAAAGCAGGTAGTGCAGCTGATTATTACTCCTGCTCCTAATTCTAATAAGTGACTTGACAAGATCACCATAAGATGCAATATTCTTGAAACTTATTATTAATTATTTCAAATTTCACGGCATTCCTGGAAGAACTTCCAACTTGGCATTGGCCCAAGCTAGTTTTGCTTTTGCCATGTACCAATTGCGATTTGCTTGCTTTATTTCTTCCTCCATCTTCTTTTGTTCTTCCTGATTATTGCAGACTGTCTCCATTTGAACTGCAGTTTACTTTTTACGAGCTAGAAGCTGTTCTTTTCTGGCATTTAATTCCTGAATTTCCATTTCTAGTTTTCCCTCTTCTTCAGAAATCTCGGAAAGCTTAATCTCCGTAGAAGAAAGCCGTTTCTGTATTTGAACTAGATTTGCGTTTAATTCCCTGGATTTTTCCAGGAGAGAGGATCTTTGAGATTCTGCTGTTTCTGCAGTGGTTATAGTGCCCGGAACAATCTCCTTGAATTCAGCTAAACGAGGCATAGTCAGGTATTCCAGATTTTCCCTCTCGTGTTGATTAGGAACATGTTGAATCAGGGTGCAGATAGTTTGTCCAATGTCTCTAAAAGCACCAGCTTGGTGGATGGCTTCTAATGACACATGTCCTACTTCCTTTTTCTGTTGCTGCAAAAATTCAGGGCTAGGAGCTACACTGGATCTTGAGATTTTACTGCTAGAGTACTGCATCTGAAAGCAATGGAATAATATTAAAATTCATTATAAAATATTGTTAGATTATGTAAATATTCTTTTATCCTCTCTTCTATATTTAGCATATATCTTCTGTCATGTATATCCTAAGGTAGTTACTTTATTTGTAGCCGAGATTATAGCCTTATGATTAGCATTAAACACTTGTATATTATGATACAAAATCAATGAGAGAGACACGGATGATTTCTTTCATGGTATCAGAGCCTCAAACCCTAGTTGTGCCTCTACTGTAAAATAATCTCTGCCTCTTTCCCACTTTCTTCTCTCTTTTTTTTACTTTCTTCCTCTCTATCAATACCAATGACAGAAACTAAATTTCATCCTGCTCTTGCCGTTAACAACGTCAAGAACTTCATTTCTATCACTCTTGAGATGGAAAAAGGCCACTCCTCTTCCTGGGCAGAGTTATTTAAAATTCATTGCCGAGCATACCAAGTCATCGACCACATCATCCCTCCTACTCAACGGACTTCTGAGCCAGCCAAGGAAAAGGCAGTCGCACGTGATGACGAACTTTGGTCACACCTGGATGCTATAGTCCTTCAATGGATTTACGGCACGATCTCAAATGATCTCTTGCACACCATCTTAGAACCGGATTCTACTGCTCAACAAGCATGGGAGCGATTGCATAATATTTTACAAGACAATAAGAATTCTCGAGCTGTCTACCTGGAAAATCAATTCACTCATGTTCATCTGGATGATTTTCAAACTGTTTCTGCCTATTGTCAAGAACTCAAAATGCTTGCCGATCAACTATCAAATGTTGGTGCACCAGTATCGAATAAACGGTTAGTTCTCCAATTAATTACAGGTTTAAATGAAAATTATGATGGTGTTGCTATATTCATTCAACAAAGCAATCCTTTGCCTCTTTTCTATGAGGCTCGTTCGCGATTGATTCTCGAAGAAACCCGTAAGGCCAAGCAAACTGCAGCCTCTGCTAGTGCTGCAGGTATAGCCCTTTTCACTGCCAATAATTCTACTAATGAATCCAAGGGTTCATATTCTGGCTCAGTCAATGCACTAAACCGTCATAACACTACTTCGAAACGTGGACAGAATCGCAATAACAATCGGGGCAAAGACAATGGCAATAGAGGGCGTGGTCGTAGTGGCAATAACCATGCTAATGGTGGCAGCAACCACACACAGCAGTCGCAACAGCGAACATGGCAACAACAGCCACAACAATGGGGACAGTATCCACTATGGGGTTGGGCACCGCAGCCTTGGGCAGACCCTCCATGTCCGTACCCTACCTCTTCTTGGACTCGGCCACCACCAGCTCGTCAGCCTAGTATCCTTGGCAATCGTCCACAGCAAGCTTATGCAGCCTCTGTACCAACTTCTTCAAGTTATGATCCAACTGAAATTGAACAAGCAATGCATACTATGACTCTTAATACTCCTGATACGAATTGGTACATGGACACCGGTGCAACCTCACACATGACGGCCTCTCCAAGTAATCTTTCGTCTTATTTTAATATGAGCAATTCCAAAACTAACCTACCTCCTCCTCACCCCCCTTTACATTTAAACAATGTCCTTCATGCACCTAAACTCATTAAAAACTTAATATATATGTGTCGTTTCACAATCGACAATAATATATCTATTGCTTTTGATCCTTTTGGATTTTCTGTGAAGGATTTTTAGACGAGGATGCCAATAATGAGATGTAATAACACTGGGGATCTTTATCCTATCACCATAACCCTAACCTATCGTGCCACCTCCCCATCCACCTTTGTCGTTTTTTGTCTGGTTCTATGGCATAATCGCTTAGGACACCTAGGACCACCTGTTTTACACTCTCTTCAGAATAATCAGTTTATTGATTGTAAGCATTTTTCTTACACCTCAGTTTTTCAGTCTTGTATTTTTGGGAAACAAGTCAGGTTACCTTTTTATGACTCGTCTTCTTGCACTACAATGCCTTTTGATATTTTGCATAGTGATTTATGGACATTTCCTATTTTAAGTTCGGCAGGTCATAAGTATTACATTCTATTTTTAGATGATTACTCTAATTTTCTATGGACTTTTCCAATTGGCAAGAAATCACAAGTCTATTCAATTTTCTTGTCCTTTAGTGCATTTATCTGCACTCAATTTGAGCGTAAAATAAAATATTTTTAATGCGATAATGGTAGGGAATACGATAACAACCAATTTAAGTCTTTTTGTTATGACAATGGGATGGTTTTCCATTTTTCTTGCCCTCATACTTCTCCTCAAAATGGAAAAGTTGAACATAAAATTCGAGTCATCAACAATTTAATTCGAACTCTTCTTACTCACTCCTCTCTGCCACCATCATTTTGGCATCATGCTCTTCAAATGGCAACTTATCTCCTAAACATTCTACCTAGCAAGATTATCTCTCAGTGCTCCCCCACTCAAATTCTCTATCATCGGAATCCTTCATACATACATCTAAGAGTTTTCGGATGCTTATGCTATCCTCTTTTTCCTTCAACTACTATACATAAATTTCATGCTCATTCCACTCCATGTGTCTTTTTAGGATACCCACCTAACCATAGAGGATATAAGTGTTATGATTTGTCTAGCTGAAAAATTATCGTATCTCAACATGTCGTCTTTGATGAATCACAATTTCTGTTTACCAAATTACATACTCCCACCTCCAATACCTATGATTTTTTAAATGATGCTCTGCACCCTCTCTTACACCATCATCTTCAAAATCACACAACTGCACTTTACTATGAACCGGAGCCCATTTCTTCTTCTGCGGTCCACTCCTCTTCTGACCCAATATCATCTTACACTCCTATAGCGTCTGGGCCTAGCTCACCACAGCCTCCCTCCGCATAAAAAATATCCCCTTTTTACTCCCGACGTACCAAACCAACTCACAACTCACCCCAACCCTCTCTTGACCAGCGCTCTCCATTGTGGCTTTTGGAGAGCTAGCTTATGCTTCTACTACTGCTTCTTTTTATGTTGCTTCCCGCCGCCTGTCCATTTGGTTTTGTTATAACCTCTACATTTTCTTCTTTTGTGTCCTACCTGAACCATTTGTCAAAGTTTCTTGTTTTCTCATTGGGACTCCATTAGGAATGGTTACAATTGCACTTTCAGGTGGTGTTGTCTCCTGTAAATGAGATTGTCCACCTAGCAATATGCTCAAAAGGTAATAATTTTTATTTGTCAACTAAAGGAGATATTCTTGGGTGAACCCTCTTCATAACATAGGATTATAAGTTTCACGTGCAAACAGGTTCACCCATTTTTACTTTGTTAGACACTCGCAATTCAGGCTTTGAGATCGGAGTTGGTTGTGCACCATTTAATAATGGCTCCATATCTTTGGTGCATTTGATAGGCTTGATTTCCTAAGGGGACCCTTCCAGACATTTAAACATAAAAGTAAATTTCAGACATATTTTTCTTCTTTATAGTATGTAAATGATTGATTGGAAGGGAGAGTGCGATGTTAGCTGAGATGGCAGACAAAAAAAACGTATCATTAAAATATTAAGAACAAGATAACATCCAAGATCAGATTGTTCTTTCTTCCATGCCCACGTATATCATTAGAGAGTTACTATCAGAAGTAGCAACTCTAAATTTCTCGTTAAGGACCTTCATCCCAGATTTCTTATATACCGTTTCGCACAGCAAATAATCGATCATGTGTTCATAATTACCATTCATCTCCTCAAATAGACATATAATGCAAAAGTATTAAATATCATTTTAATATATTATAACTATCTATTTCATTTTTACTTTAAATTAGATCAATTTAATTAAAGTATCAAATACATATTTAGATAAATTAAAATAAAACGAGTATTATCATATTCAAATTGTATATAGGTCGATCTATTTCATATCAATTTGTAACATTGAAAGTATTTATATTTATTTTAAATTTAACAATTTTTATCATGTAAATAATAACGAATTCAACTTGATATAACTCAGCTAAAATATATCATCCCAAGGTGAGCTGTAGTTCACCACAATACCGATCAAATCTCCCAGCACAAATCGGAAACCACCCACATGACCAAACTAGCACAGCATATTTAGTCACAACCCAAGTTCACCACTTCCTCTTTGAGTATAGGAACTCATTTATTCTACTACCAATATACAACTATTAGCTATTTTCTAGGAAATAAACTCCCAACAATCATCATTATAAAATCCAAAAAGGTTACTTGCTCAAGGTAATGTCATTTCACCTTTTCAAACACTCTTATCCAATCATCTTTACAAAACCCATAGAGATCACTTGCTCAAGGTAATATCATTTCACCCTTTCAAACACTCTTATCTAAACCTTCACCTAATAACTTAATCTTTAAAATGATTATCCAGGTATACTGTCTGGTCTTTCTCACTTGTATTTTTACATATTACTGGAAACATCTCGTCCATCATATCGAGATTTTCTCATTTGTATCACAAATATTTATATTTGCGGGCATAATATGTGCATAAAAATTTTAAAAAAAAATATTAAAAGAAGCTAGTATTATTAAGTGACTAAGAAAGAATTTATATGTGTCAACCTCAATTGATTTAAATATTCACGTCAGCGTTCTAGCACCTTCAAACACCAATAAACGAAGGTGACCAATTCGCTACCAAATTAAGTGAAAATATTGCAATAAATTAAATTAAAGGAGTGCTTGGTTCAAATATTTGATGCGGTAGATAGTTGTTTCTTACTAAACAACTATATTAAAACGTTCGGTAAAAACTTAAAAAACAGCAGCTAATAGCTAATTTAGTCCTAATCAAATGCTGAGTGTAGAATTTAGAGTTTTCTTATCAACTAATAACTTATTTAATTTTATTTATTTATTTAAACACTATAATTCTTATTAAAATTTATTAATAATAATTTATTTTAAATTGATCTCATATAATTAAATTTTAATATTTTATAATAAATACTTATTATTTTAAAATTCTTCTTAATAGTTAAATAATTATAATATTTATAATTATGGTATTTGAAGTTATAAATTTTTATTAGTAGAATTTAACTAAAACTTTTTACTTTTAAAATAACTTTTATAAATATTTCTAATAATAAATATAATTGAGCTAAAAAAATTTACTATAATATTTTTTAATTATTTTTATTAATTTATATCATTGAATATAATATAATAGAATAAAATATATTTAACAATAAATTATACTCTTAATGGTCAACTAACATACTATCAGCAACCGCTAATAACATTTTATCAAACGGTTTATTTATCAACCATCAGTTACCAGCGTTCAACCAGCAGCCATATTCATCAGCCGAACCAAATAGAGAACCAAATAGACTCTAAAGAGTTGCCAAGTGCAAGAAAATCTATATGTAAAATAGAATAGAGGACAGGGTATAAAGCAAGAACCACAGTTTGCATCAAATAATAGCAAAGTGATATCAGAAAATTGCTGCGAAATCCTGTATACAATTCAATGCTCTTGAACTAATGTAGGAGTAGGAAGCATTTACCAGAACAAAACACTGAAATACAATTTTCTTCTACTTTTTTTCCTGTATATGATCAGCACATATAAATTTCAATATATATGGTCAAAAGAAGACCTCAACCAGTTTAATTTCCAATGTCTTAAACCTCTAAACCTTGGTTTAACCGTCCATTGAAAATTCAGTCTTGCTCTTTCTCAGCTGATTTCGAATTTTGTGAAAATTTCTGCCACTTCTGCTTGTTCTTCTGAATTGTATTGACATTCTGAGAGAATCTGGTAAGGCCCTGTCTCAATGCTCCAAGATTAACCCCATTACTAACTAAAATGCTTGTTACTCCCATTTTTGAAACCTGCTTTCCAATTAGAGGAAATTTCAGTAAAACAAGTGACAGGCACCCAAGAATAAACATATAATTATAGCAGTTTAAGAGTTTGGCTCATAATTGAGATGCCACTTGTCAAGCAAAAAGCAAGCTAAGATGAAACGTCAATCAAAATGGACGCACGAAAGCCTATTTTTACCGATTGGATGTTCCTATCTTCATCATCAAAAAAAAGCATCGAGTTAAAGGATACCCCAGTCCTTGAATGAATCCTCTGGAAATGCTCAGTCTTGTGAGTCCAACTGGAAAATATCTCCTGAAAAATTACAATTACTACAATAAGAGCCAGTCACTATGGAAGCCGCATAGAGGGGAAATTCCTAATCTGTCATCGCAGTAAAGCAAATTCAGCCACCTAATGAAGCTTAAATTACCAGGAATGATCCAATCTAAAGAGGAATGATACGTCAACATCAAGACAGTAGTATGGAAAGGTTCAAGAATTCCCTGATTTGATGAATTCAAATACCAATCACCTTGACTTATTCTGAACACAATTTGAACAAATGAATGCTTATCATTGTAGATGATCTTTGATTAAAGAAATCAAATCACTACCGGTCAGCAGTGGAGCCACCATTTGTATGTGGTGTGTGTGCGTGTTGTGGGGGTGTGGGGCCTTGGCACCCGCAAGTTTCCTTTTACACTTTTAGTTTTTGGTTAATCTCTTATGCAAATTCTTGGCATTCTGGTTCCGCCCTGCTACCAGTGCTGTCTGTTACTTTACTTTCTGATGCATCTACGAGCATTCATTAATATAATTCATAGTACTCATGTGATGCCATCTACAAACTCGCATGTTTCCACAACACTGAAAGAAAGAAGATGAAGGGAAGAGAGAGAGTTTGTTGTTCACTCACCTGGGCTACAAACATTGATTTCAAGCTCAATTTATCAAGAAATGTATTTGCAATATCTGGGGTTGGAGATCGAGAAGCAATAGCTACATCAATTCCCTTATCCTTGAGAGCATATAATATGCCTTTAGCATGAGGATACAAAGAAGGCATTTCACGTTTAGATCGGCATTCACTGAGAAATTACATGATTCAAATTGTCATTAGACCTCTACAGCCGTATAGGCATTAAATTACATAAGATAACAAAATCAAGTTCAATAGAAAATTCTTAACAAAGTCACAAGATGCAAGGCTTAGCAATTACATCCATAAAGCTATAAAGCATTGATATCAGTTTTGACAAACAAGTAAAACACAAAAAAAATAAATAAGTCCATGCCAGGAACTGTTGCAAACCAAAAAAAGAAATTTCAACCAAAAAAAAGTTCAACTTCACTTTACAATTAACAATTTTAATTTGTGAACAAATAAACAGCATCCAGTACAGAAAACCCAGAAAAGTAAGAACAAAAAGAAAGGACACCCAGGAATTAGAAAGTTCCAATATGTTGTTAAATGATGCAAATTGATAATATATAAAGACTGAAACTTTACATTCACAATTAATAATATGGAGAAAGATTTTTATAAAAGAATTGGGAACCAAGGAAAGAGAAGAAGTACCAATAGAAAGGCCAGAGGGTGTAATCGAGATCAAAGACAACTAATCTGGGTAACATTTGAAACATTCCAATTATCTGCAAAGCTTCGTCTTTTATCTTCTCATCTCCCATGGCTACTTCTCTCTCTCTTCGATTGGCTAGAGTTTGGGGAAAATGTGATAGCTTTTTGTTCTTTTTATTTTATCACGTTTTCTTTACAAGCAAAACGACACTTGCAGCACTGGTCCAAAAAAGACTACTCTGCCCAAAGAAAGTTTTTCCCTCTATAAAGGAACATTTCCAATAGCAAAGAAAGTTTTCCTTCCGAAAGAAAATTTTCCATCCACAAGGAAAATCTGTCCTCAACTTTGTTGCATGAAAAATAATTTTCATCTAAATGTTTGCAATCCCATTGAGAAGGAAATAACGTTTCCTTTCAAAGATAAACGATTTCGTTCCAAAGATACTTTTCATCTTAGAGGAAAAATTTTCCATATATAAATAGGAAAAAACTTGATCCTTTGGAGGAAAACTTTTCCATCCTTCGATAGAAAAATTTCCGTCACCAGTAAACTTTTGCATTGAATAAAAAGAGCAACCTATTACAAAAAATTATTTGATATTCTTTATTTCTCATTTCTAGATATTAGAAATGAAATTTACTCTCTCACTTAAAAAATAAATAAATTCAGAACAGACATGGGCATTTAAATAATGCTTCCCTCGCCATTTTTCTTCCATTCCCTAACATGGAAAGCTGACTATCCCACTTTATTTGCCTTTGGTTATTTTTCTCCTGCTTTTATTTTCTCCCCAAGTTACAGCACAATCAATCAGAACTGAAAAGAAAATTGACTCGGATATAACAGAAAGAAACTTGTCAAGAACATTTTTTCCCATTTGCAAAAGGAATTTTCTTCAGCTTCTTTCGCGTACGATCTATCTTTTAAGGGTATTATCCCCATTTTCCCTGCACACTTATATTCCATCTGCCTACCTGTAAGTGTAATAAGCTATATGTTGCTTTTTTCTTTCCCTAATTACAAGGCCTTCACCAAATGTATTTTTGGAAAATATATTTGCTATTTACATATCTACAAAAACGTTCCAACAGGCTCAACCTTCAGGAGAAATAAACTTTGGGCTTTTTGCAGCCTGTTCATCTGATTCTGACATCAAATTATCATTGCCCACGGGCACATCATGCTTTCTGACGATTTTATCCACTGATCCAAACTCTCCATTATTTGGGGTAGAGTCATTTCCTTTATGCGTCCAATCTGCTTCTTCAGAGTCTTCAACTACACAAGTTTCAAGGTCCTCAAATGGGGTTGAAGATTCCTGATGCAGATGATTCTCATCTACACCTATTTCTGATGATTTCTGAGAATCACTGCTAGATATTCCAGAACTCCAATCATCATCAGTGTCGGCGTCATAAAGTTCCATCAGTGAACCATTATGTTCCCAGGATGTTTCAAAAGATTTAAAATCTTTGCGAAAATATGAAGTGTCGTACTGGCAATGATATTCAGGGTCTGAAGATGAATCAGAGATCCGTTCAACAGATTCCTCTACCTCCTGTTGTCAAACAATGTAAAATCTCAATTATTCTAACCTAATATTAAAATAAAACCAGGAAAAAATTGTGCTTTCCTAGGCCATGTGGTTTCTCCCTGCCCTCCCTGCCAAAAGTAGTTTCAGTGAGAAGAGAAACATTTTAACCCCTGTGCCTCCCAGCAATGACACATGATTTCTCCATCATGCAGAAAATAAGTCCAGAGCAAGGTAAACCAAATTTCACGAATATTGTGAGCACTATGTCAGTGACAAATCATAATTAGGTGAACCAAATTTTCAAAATTTAATGCTTTGAATAGACATCTGTGGATCAAAATATTACAGATTCAACTAAATTTTCTAGAAGCACCAAATATAAAACTTCAAGGAAAAAAAAAAAAAAAAAATTAGCAACCAAGTGAAAGAAAATGAGATGAGAATATTTCATCAGGCTCAAAAATTAAAATATACAAGTGACCCAATTGTTTCTTATGGTAAAACAAGAGTATTCTTACCTGTATTGGCGACATATAACCTGGACGACATGCTTCCATCTCTAAGTAATTATCACCGGATGCTCTCACACTAGTTCCTGGCTCGAACAACTCCCTGGTGTGCAGTCCTGGTTCTTTAATTTGTTGCTGCACCACTCTCTGACAATATACCGATGGAAGTGAAATTCGCAGATCAGTATTAGGACTTGAAGAATCACCTTGATACATTTTTACCAAACTGCATGTCTTCTCAAGATACTCTTTTCCAGTTCCTTGTTCATCAGTATCAAAAAATTGGGAACAAGTATTTTTGGCATTGGACTCCCCTTGAGGAGCTTTCTGCGACCGAGCTTCAAGAATTTCACAAATTAACTTCTTGATGCGTGACCTTTTCAAAGAAGCCTCTAGGGGTGGAAACCAATTCCTGTTAAGCTGCGCACAGTTTAAAATATTCTATAAGTCACTAATTACTTTTCATGTATGCATGGATGACTATTAAGCATTGCAAAATACAGATATAACAAAGAGACAATTCATTTTAATATAGTACCATGTAAGCAAATATTTTTAAAACAACAAAGATAAAAGAATATTTATCAGAGGTGTCTGGATCAAAGTCAAAAAGCCACAATTCCTTCCATTCCCAACCCGGTCAGGATGAGGCCTTTTAAGTACCATTCCACATCTTAATAAGATTAAGTTGATTAGCACAGCCCAGTCAAAGCAAAGAGGCAATATTAGCACCGTCTAGGAGACTTCTCTTGCAACTTCTTGTAATTTCAACTTCAAAGCGATTTCAGAAAGAGTATTTCTGGAGGCCAGAGAAGATGCTACTTTAGTACAGGTTAGGTCGTGTTTTCATTTAAATTAATGAAGGATAAATTACTACATATTGTATTGCTCTTTCCACTCAGAATCTCAGATTACCAAATACTCTACAGATGCACAAAAATAGGTACATAATAACAAGAGCCTATAACATAATAATCACTAGTTCTTGACTTGCAGAGTCAAAAATATCATAAAGCCTGAATCATAGTTGTTACATGTAACTGGAATTCCTAACTTGTCGAGAACTTTAGAATAAATTAAAACACCTCAATTTTGAAATATTGCGGTGTTTTAAGTGGCGTAATGTCTTACTAATGACAAAACAAAGATAAACATGGAATCTCTAATTAATGCAACATCAACCAAAAAGGAAAGAGGTCACGTACAAAACTGGGTACATGAAATGAAAACGCTTACAAAGTTCGAGGATTCTGTTATCTTAAAAGGGCTGAAGTTAATAGGAACACCCTCAAGAAATAGTTCCACATAATGGAGCAAGAAGAGACCGCAATCAAATGAATTTTCCTGCTGTGGCAGCTGAAACAAAATGGTTAAAAAGTTCAGTTAGTAGGATTTCTTAATGGAACAAAAAAAAAAATGCGGTCTTAAGAGTTAAAACCTTGTAGAAAGCTTGATGTTATTGTGTTTTTATTCTCTTAAAAATTGTTCAAGCCTTGTGTAGATATCCATTCTTATTGAAGTAGACAATTGCATCCCAGTTTTTCGGTACTGCCTATAAAATGCAGTCAGCAATGACCTGCGAACTATTGGATGTACTATATGCCAATGTGGTGTTCTTACAAGTTGCTTCCCCTTTTCATGAGTTTGCAATGGTAATAGCAGTGAAGCCATTTTCCTTTCAGAATTTAAATAGCTTGGATTTCTCTACAACCAGTTTATTAAGGTTCAACTCATTGAGGAAAGCTTTAGCAATCAGCTAAGTCATCGAGATATCCAAACGAACCACTTTCATGACTTATCTTACATTTCTTTATATTAAATAGAAAAAATTCACTGAAAGCAACTCTGATTCTTATTTCAATCGTCCCAAAAGAAAATCACACTAATTCAGTTTAGATAGGAGACTAAATATCCATCCAAAGGCTAGGAAATGGCATCAAGAGCTAGATAACTAAACAGAAACAGTTTCTCTAACTTATAAACCAGTTAACGAACTAGAAGAAAGATTGAGACCTATAGGTATACCTCAAGTGGAACAAACCGTAAACATGAGAACTTTGAAGATGCATCATCCAGAATCTCACTATGCCTCTCTTTCCACTCTTCACATAGGTAACTGTCATGCATAAACAAACGCATGAAGAATAAAATCAGACAGCAATTTTGAAATCCCAAATTTAAACCGAAAGCAAAAGAAGTTCTGAAACTGAGAACATGTACAATCTGTAAGAGAAAGAAAGAAACAAAGAAGTTACAGGAAACCTCCAAAAATAATTGAAGTGAACAATGCTATGATATCCTATCCAACCATCTCCAATTAGCACATTCACCATTTGAGTATCATTTGCATTTCAAAAAATTCATACCGAGGTAACAGACGCCCACTCTCAAACATATATTAGCATGTGAATTTTTATAACAAAGAGTTGCAAAGGCGAGAGGTTTTAACTTTTCACTGGGAACAAACAGGTCAGAAAATTCTTGCATATATGTAGCCTTTTTCAATTGTGCAACGATGGTATTCACATTTTCATTCAATACTTCTGCAAGTTGTCAATGCAAATCTTTGCTTAGGGCTATGCAAAATTTTGTTTTCCAATTTCTCACCCAGTACGTACATTTTAAGTTGTCCCTTATAGTATTCACTGCACATCAATATGTGCTGGAAGTTTATAGCAACTAAATTTATAACATCCTAAGATGATGAAATAATAACATCTCAAATCTTTAGAATCTTTTGTTGGATCCAAATGTAGCTTATGAGTACAAAAAGAAGGATTCTGTGCATTTGAAAACCAGAATATATCCATTACTTTGCTGTGGAATAAGGCAGTTACTTTAGCTTCCATATGCACTGAAACTTCAACAGCTTTCAGGTGCATGTCACTAATGTTATTCAGCTTATGGAGCCTACACATCTTTTAGGTTTTGTATTTATGTTTCTGCATGCAATTACGTGTTGTATAGTAACAACATTAACAATAATAATAATAAAAACCACGAAATAAATATCAATCATCACCTCTGAAACAAATTATTTAAGTCCACAACAGTCCAAAATCACGTAGAAGTTGCTGAAAAGGTGACAAAGAAGTTTACCTTTGAATGAGATTCTTGAGACCCCTGTGACTTCCTCTAATAGAATCCATGTGCAAGATGCATGGTACTTTAGGTGCAATTTCACATTCTTCATCTGCAAGATTATCAGATATAAGGATACGGAACTAAGCAAAAAAAAGCCAGCAATGCCTCAAAACTAAAACTTTCAGACATGCCCTTGCCTCTGAAGTGAGCCACTTCACCCGGATGACAAATGACTATCAAACTCCAGTGAAGACTGCAGTTGATATTAACCCATATTGATATTAGCAAAGCAGGGAGGAGAAGTTATTCTGTGCACAGGAAGGATAATGCAAAACAAATTCCATACCTATAATTTACAGGAATGAATATGAAATCCTTCTCAAACAGATTAACTTTTTTAGTCCACTTACGAACACGTTGAAATGCAGCCCTGCCCTCACATGCACCAGATGGATCCTTATCTAGATCAGCAAGCTTCCGAAAGAAAAAACTATTGAAGAAGTGGTACCTATGCTGGTCCTCTGGTTGAATTTTATTCTTTAAAAATCTGATAGTAGGACAGTTGAAAGACTGGTAAATTCTTCTATTGCATAAAACAGGGACCTTACACCAAATAAGACAAATTTTATCCTCCCCTAACAATCTGAAAAGAATTTAATCATGCTTCAAAAAAGTAAGGAAACAGCATGAGCTAAAACCTCCAGGTAAAAAACCTCTTCAGAGTATAGTAATATTATATGTTAAGTATTACATGCCACCCTCTATACAGAACCAAAGCTGCCTGTCCAGATTTTTATTCAATGCCCTTTAGTTGGTCCACGCTTTTCAATACATATAAATCGTTATAAACACTTATACCCAAATGATCACCAAAAAAAAAACAGAAAAAAAAAATGTTACTCGCATATAAATTAAAAATCAAGTTTACTTTGGAAAGCCTATCAACTATAAAAAGGATGAGCAAAAAAAGGCTACCGAGCTTGCCAACCTGAATTAACCAGAATCCCATGTTCATTATTCCTCTAATCTTTTCAGTAAATGAATTAATTAGAAAGCCTTATTGCACAATATGCTGCATTTCTGTTATAGAAGTAAACATCAATCAAGATGAATTTTAAGACATATATCTGGCTAAAATCATCCTAAGTGCCAGGCCCAAGAACTCTGATAAAAGAAAATTTAATGTCAGGCTAAGACCTAAATTGTGATGCCATTATCTTGATCTAGTCAATGAAAAATTGGGTGTAAAACTCTAACTTGACCATTGTGTTAAGACAGTGGGAAGATTTACTCAATTTCTCCAAGAAAAACATAGCTTGCCCAACCTACGAAGTATTTCAAAAGCTTATCCAGCAAACAGTATCATAACTGTGAGAAAGAAGTTCATTGTCAGAAAGCTTATTCAAAGTCAATAACGAAAGCAAACACTTCGAACTCAAATCCTTCCTCCCAAAATATTTGACCCTTGTACACTAAGAATTCCTAAAATTTAAGACCAAGCTATACAATCTAATCAAGAACATTTCCTCCTGCAGATGAACATCATCAGTAACGAACAACTTAAGACGAAATTGACAAAAGGAAGGGAATAATAAACAAGTGGAATTCTTAACTGCAATCTCAAGATCCTGATTCATTAATGTTCTTATCTTACATCAGTCAAGGTTAAAATCAGTAAAAGCAAACTGGAAAAGAAAAAAAAGGATTTTCTAGCATCCCTAGATAAGACCAAACTTAGGTATCAGAAACAAATTCAACCCACAATAACATGTTATTGCAATAACTTACTTTATATAGAAGTCAATGATGGTATCATTGATGAATGTCTCTGGCCGGAGAAGCTCAACATCTCTCTTACTAATTGAAACAGCATCAGGATCCCCTTCTGGATAAATAACATCTTCAAAGGTCTCATCAAGACTGAAACAAAACAACTTAAATCAAAGAGAATGATCAAAAGAAAACTAAAGCAAATTAAGTCTAAAGAGAACGTTTGTCAAGAGGAATTCATGCATACTAGCATATATGAATAGGAACTGAACCACATGAGTAATGCAGATGTATAATGCAAAAGATCACATTCTTGCGAGATTCCTGATAAGTAATATACATAACTACCAAATCATAATTAAGAAAATAGAAAAATTAAAAACAAAGGAAAAAGGAAAAAGATCAATAAAGAAATCAAAATGGTCTCAGTAATAATAGCTCAATAGACTTTTAGTTCATAAGCAAAACAGCAGAAAAATATTCCTTTTGACTTACACATGAAGAAATGGCTTTGGAAAGGCCACACTGTAGGATTCTGCAAAAGCCTTGTCATCCTTTTCCTGATCACTGCTGTAAGAGCAGAAGAAAAGGTAGAAATTAGAAAATGTGACCCACATGAAGCCAGAAATAATTTATCAACATTTGCTTCAGAATTAAGGAAGGATTCCCATTAAAAAGCAGTGAAATTGAGGATGACACTTCCCATAAGTACATAGAGAGAGAAAGAGCTGGTATATGAAGAACAGTTAAATCACAAGCTATTCAACAAGAGAACTATAACGCTAACAATCATATGGCATAAAAAGCAGTGCATCAGTTGGTTAAAAACTTAACTCTTCGTGCTGAGTACACACATGAACATATAGATTGGACCAAATACTAGCCAATCAAAACTCACTCAATAATAACATTCCAGATATCTCTGTATCTGACATCCAATGATTTGATTGCTTCTTGTCCTTCGGACCAACAAGGATCATACACTGAAACCTTCAACTCGTCAATGCCTGCACACATTTGGGAGAAAAAGAATTTATTTGAGCTCTCCAGGGAAATAGAATGACAATGATCACAAGTATAAGTAAGTGGATTATTCATTGTCAGCAAAAGGATTTGATCTATCAAGTATCATTCATATGTGATGAAATGGGATTCTATACCTAGGATAAAAAAAAGAAAAAGCATAGATTCCAAATTCTGACATAAATAAGTGATTAGCTATTTGATTTAAGCAATGCAAATACTATCCAAGGCACATCTGAACAAACATCTGAAAAGGAAAAATATATTAAAGCAACCAAAGAACTCATAAGCCATCAAAAGAGGATTCCCCTAGCACTAGAGAGGAGCAAGATCCCAAGTGTGTGTCTGTGCGTGTGTGTGTGCGCGAAAGACTGAACAGAACATGCTTATTGTGTTGCTTCCATTCCATAACTTATTCCAACACAGAAAGCTCTGTTAAAATTAATTAGTAGAAATGCACAAACCTGAAGATTCATTTGAATTTCCCACACTCTCAGAAACATTTGGTTTAAGATGAAGTTTGATCATAGCAGTTTCAACCTACAGAAAATAATCTAAGAACTTCAAATTCACATACATCAACAAGTACATAAAGGATATAGCAGGATAACTCACCCTCCCACACCATTCAGACTCGATACTAACAATATCAGCAATAGCCCATTCGGCATTAAATGACCCCTTGGATCCATTTATAGTTAGACCCTCAACTCTGATGTGGCTGCTTGAGAAAGTTAAGCAAGACTCGGTACCATTTATGTCCCCATATAGGATAAAATCAGGGAAAACAACAACTGCATTGTTTAAGATATCCTGTAAAAGAATTGAAAACAAAGCTGAGGATAACAGATTTGGTCTGGTTAATAATTCAAAATGATAAGCTCTCAAAAGTGAGGAAAGAAAAATAAAAAATCCATTGCAATAAACAATGGATTGATCATCCTGCGTTACTTCAAAAATGCACCAATTTTGTTTACTAACGAATAGACCTCACCAACCCAGCATAATATATGAAAAGAAAAGAAAAGAAAATTATGATTAAATGTTTTTAGACAAACCTCACCTTCAAAACATATCTTTTATGTATTAACCTTAAATGTTTTCTTATTTTGAATTGAATCCCAAAACCTATTATTAAAGTTTTCACCTTGATAAAAGCAATACATGCAGAATGACAAACTATTTAACATGTACTGCATCAACAATTATTAACTATGATAACATTATAATCTTTCATGCACATTAACTAACAAAAGATAATTTCAAAATTATTATGGCTGCACCAATCATTGATAATTGCATCTTCACAAAGCCATTGGAACCTAACATGATATAACAACAGCACCAGCAACAATATTGATAATAATAATCAATTACCTGTTTAAGCTTTTCAAAATAATAATAGAACACTTACAATTTTATGTCCAAGAGAACAATACTCCGTCTCTGGCTCAGTTGATGGAACTGAAACAATGTAGAGTTTTTCAGTAACATCATATAACAATATATAACACTGAAAGTAAAGAGCAAAATAAGCAAGCAGTGTAAGAAAAAGAAAATGGGAGAACAAACCTTCATTCTCTTCAAGCATACAGATGGAAGTCGATGAAGAACTCATTCCACTTTTGTCACCATCATCTGAAATCATACCCCTCGGGACATTCTGCAATAACTTCAATAACAATTGCATTAATTTATCATAATCTTGTTATCGTTCTGCTGCAAATTGAATTTTCTCCACAAAATATCTACTCTCATTAAAAAGCAATATTTAGTAATTTAGAAAAAACATTTCCAGTTGAAATAAACTATGGCAATGCATGAGCATACCTCATATTTTGAAGAACTAGACAGCACATGTACATCCAAACCAGAGATTTCCTTTACAGCACTATCTTCCTGAATCATGCTGATAGGAGATGAAACAGTGAGTTTGTGACAATGGGCTGCACTATTAGCATCAATATCTACTAATCCAACGCCAATTTCCTCACAATCAGCCGTCATTCCTCCTGTAACAAATGGAAAATTACAGAATAGATGAAAATTGTTAGGAGAAAAAAAGAAGAAGGAGAAAGACAATTACATTATTTGGTGCAATAATTGCACAAAGGAAAAGAAAACAAATGAAATATTTTCTTTTTTAATCCATTTTTTAGCTAGTACAAAAGAAATCAAAGAAATTATAAACCAATATTTCCCAAGAAAAGAAAAGAAGAAAAAAATCAATTTGGTTGTTCAGAAGTTACAAGTGGGTTTTCGAAAAAAAAAAGATAAAAACAAAAAATTAAGAATAAAACCTCTTAAAATTCTCATTTCTCTCCAATTTGTGAAGAAAAAGTAAAAAACGAGTAAATTTATATTCTTCTCTCTTTATTTCTTTTATTCATCCAAGCACCCAAATTAAAATACAGTTAAATTAATTTCATTTCCTTACGTTTTGTTTCGTTTCTTTTCTTTACGTATCAATTCCTTCTTTCCAACCAAACACAGTGTTACGCATAAAGTTAAGTTACTCACTATCTGTGTCAACATCAATTGGTTCATCATCGACATCAATTGGTTCATTTCTACTCTCACTTTCTGGAGCCTTGTTCCATCCTGCAACTATATACAGTAAAAATAAATAAATAAACAGAAAAAGAGTAAAATCCAAAAAGAAATTCATAACTAAAATTACTAAGAATTTCACATCAGCTCTTAAAACGATTTCCGGTTATTATTATTTGTTCTTTTTGCATGATATCTAAATAATCACACATCATCATGAAACAATATAAATGACTCACTAACCTAAGCGAGCAAAAAACCTAACTTTTAGGGGTTTAAAAATTGAATAAATAAAAATTAAAAGGAACTTACAGCACTCGAGAAATTTATACTTGTCGATAGAAGAAGAGAAAAAGGAGTGGCGTTTTCTCTTAACATAATTATTCTTATTATTATTATTATTATCATCATTACGGTTTCGAAATCGATTGATCAACTTCTTCGACGCCGTTTCAATGCGTCCATCATCTTCACTGAAATCAAACACGCTGAGTCGTTTGCTGGAGGTAGTCACACCTGCCTTAGATGACCGAGTCATTACGACTCGCTCTCTGAACTCGACCGAGTGGCAATAAAGCGACACTGATGTTTGTTTTTTTCTTATAGTGGAGTGTAATAATAAAAATAACATGCGCCCACAGAGGCTTCTCCTTGTATCAGAAGATTTTATGATTCGAGAGACCTGCTTTTCCTCCAACGAAAATAGAGAAATCGTTTTAAGTTGACGAATGGAATGGTGAAACGACAGGTCAGTTGGGCAGAAAATTATTTATTATAAAATATTTTAATTCCTAGTAATGTATTTAATTTATACATTATTTCAATTTTTTCTAGATTTAGCAAATTAGCAAATATTTATATTTAATTATTAAAATAAATTAAAAATATGGATATCCTTAATTAAAAGTTTAATTTTATCATTTAAACTAGGACTATAGTGTTGAGGAACAAGCCCAAAGCACAACTAGCAAGGACCAACAGTCTAGGACCTCCAGGAAGAACCAACAGACAAAGACTGTTGGTCATGGCCTCAGACTGGATCATCACAGGCACCAAAACAGGGAAAAGAAGCAACATTTATTCCCTAAGGAAGAAAGGTCACTTCCACATTTCCCAAGCTAGAAAAGAACGTTAGAATAGGATCACAGATAGCAAAAGAACCATTGCAAGTATACATGTATATAACAGAACACATATACTCAATAATCTCAGAATTCATATCAATAAATCATCACAGATTAATATTCAACTGTATTTCTACATGGTATCAGAGCAGGAGTGATCCTGTCATCACCTACCCAAACAATCTCAAATCCAACCGATCAAATCTCTTATCATGTCTCAAAACGATCTTACCAAACTCACCAACATCACACTAACAGGCAATCAAAATTACTTTCAATGGTCGAGAGCAGTATACATCGGCCTCAGTGGCAGAAAAAAAATTATGGTTTATTACAGGGACCCGAAAGAAGCCACGGTCAATCAATCCCAATCAACCCACAAAAGAGGGGATTGAGAAAATCAAAGATTGGCAGACGTCTGACCATATGGTCATGTCGCTTCTGACCAACATGATTGAGCCTCAGATTGCCAAGTTATGCATGTTGCTGGCATCATCACAGGCCATATGGGAAAAGTTAAAAAAATTATATGGTCAAGAATAAAATTATGCGCACATATTCAATCTGAGACAGGAATTATCGCAAGTAAAACAGGGGACTCGGTCCTGCGCTCATTACGCAACTGAGGTTCTGACTCGGTGGGAGGAGCTATAGAGCTACCTCCCACCCACTACAAACCCTGAAGAAACAAGACAGAGAGCGGAGTAGGACCTTGGGTTTACTTACCTGGGCAGGCTCGATTCGAGCTACGAAGCAATTCAGTCGCAAGCTCTATTGTCCAGCAAGCTCCCCAGCCTCAATGCAGTCATCGCCCTTGTTCAACAAGAGGAGACCAGGCGAGCTACTATGGGAGCAATAACGAGCCAAAGCAACACAGAAAATAGGGCCTTCGCTTCTCACTCGCGAGAGCCGGCTCGGGTGCGAGGTACACCAAGCAGCGTCGAGAGATGTGACCATTGCAAAAAGCAAGGTCACACCTCCGAGCGTTGCTGGCATCTCTACCCGCATCTCTGTCCGACGTCTAACCGAGGAGAACGAGGGAGAGAAAGAAGAGACAGAAGAGAGAAAAAGTTTTTTGGCGGCGTGGGTATGCTGAACGCGTCTAACCCTAAGGGTTATGATGCGTTCAGCGGGTCGAGTGTAGAAAACGGGTCGTTTAATTTCACCCGACCCGACTCCGCGATCCACATTGGCATTGAGCTGTTGGCCCAGCCCAATTGCACTATTTGGGCCACTCCACAGCCCGGGCCCAACCCATCTGTTCCAGCCCAGACAGCCAGCAACTCCTGGGCCAATTCCGACTCCAGGCCCAACCGGCCAGCCCAACCAACTTCTGGCCCAATAGAGAATCACCAAATTTCTCAAATTTTGTCTCAACTCCAGTCTATTTTACAGCTTCAACAGTCCCGTGGGGCAGGTTTAATATCCCAAAATTATAAAAAATCTTCTAAATGGATTATTGACTCCGGTGCAACCGATCACATGACTTGGGACCCAACAAAATTACACAATTTTGTTCCTACCGACTCTCAACATGTGATCATTGCAAACGGAGGGCGAGCTGAAATCTCTGGTTTTGACTCCTCAAAATTGTTACATAATACTAATCCAATTCATGACATTCTTTTATTACCTAATTTTACATCCAATTTATTATCTGTTGGCAAAATAACTCGTTCTTTAAATTGTAACGTAATTTTCTCACCATCTTCTGTAATATTTCAGGATCGCACCACCGGGAAGACGATTGGTGAGGGATACCTTGAAAATGGATTAAATTACATTACTGACCCTGTCAATCAATGTCTTCTCTCCAAATCTCTCGACCACAGCATATTACTTCATAAGCAGTTTGGGCATCCGGCTGATAAAGTTTTAAATCAATTATTTTGTCTAAAAATAAATTCTGGTTGTTGTGACACTTGCAAATTTTCAAAGCATACTATATTACTTTTTCCTGTATTCTCCACCACTTCGACCAAAATGTTTGATTTAATTCACTTCGATGTTTGGGGACCTGCCCCCTGTATCTCCTACAATCATTTTCGTTATTTTATCACTTTTATTGATGATTTCTCTCGCCTTACGTGAGTTTATTTGTTAAAAGGGAAAAATGAATTCTTCGCTTGTTTTCAAATTTTTTACAACTTCATTCAAAACCAATATAATGCCAACATTAAGATCTTCAGATCTGATAATGGTACTGAATATATCAATAAACAATTTTCTAATTTTTTCTCCACTACAGGCATCTTGCACCAAACTACCTGCATTTATACTCCCAAGCCAAATGGAGTTTGTGAAAGGAAAAATCGTCATCTTCTTGAAGTCACTAGATTCTTACTTTTTCAAATAACGTTCCTACAATTTTTTGGTCTGATGCTCTCCAAACTACTGCCTACCTCATTAACCGCCTTCCTAGTCCAAAACTCAACAATCTTAGTCCTTTTGAAATTCTCAAGAAAAATTGAACTAGGGTACATTAGAGTTTTTGGCTGCACCGCCTTTGTTCATGTTAAACGTTCTCATAAACTGGAACCTAGTTCTGTCAAAACAGTATTCTTAGGGTATTCTTCAACAAAAAAGGGATATAAGTGTTATGACTCGTGCACCCACAAGACCTATATCTCTAGGGATGTGTCCTTTGATGAATGTACACCTTATTTTACTACCTCACCCCTTTCATGGGTCCTCCTTGTTATTTCCGGATAATCCTTTGTCCTTTGACAGCTCAATCCTTCCACCTCCGCCATGCGAGGAGACAGCTTCCGCAGTAAATCCCAAAGCCAACCCTTCAGGGGGAGTCAGTACCATTCCCGAGGCCACTTCTTCAAGGGGAGATAGATCACTAGTTGAAGAAGTCGCCCCACGCAGATCATTCAGACCTTCTAGACCACCAGTCAGACTAAGGGACTATGTATCCCACAAGGTGATGTATCATATTCAAAGCTTCACTAGCTACCATAGTATATCCAACTCATATAGGAACTACCTAGATAAACTCATCTCCCATACTGAGCCATCTTCCTTCTATGAGGCTAACACTGATCCTAAATGGTGTCAGGCCATGATGGAGGAGCTTCAGGCCCTTGAAAAAAATGACACCTAGACATTAGTTCCTCTACCACAAGATAAAAAACCTGTTGGGTGCAAATGGGTATATAAAATTAAATATAAACATGATGGAATAATTGAGCGATACAAGGCTAGATTGGTAGCAAAGGGGTTTACTCAAACATATAGGGTAGACTATCAGGAAACCTTTGCACATATAGCAAAAATGAGCACCGTTCGCATTTTATTATCTGTTGCTACCAACTCAGGATGGAGCTTATATCAAATGGACGTAAAAAACGCTTTCCTCCAAGGGACTCTCGAAGAAGAGGTGTACATGACTCCACCCCCAGGTTATGAGGCCACCACCAACCAATCCATGGTATGTAAACTAAAAAGGCCATCTATGGATTGAAACAATCTTCAAGAGCATGGTATGCCAAGCTAAGCCTTTTCCTTTAAAACTCAATTTCATTAAATGTGCATATGATTCTTCTATGTTTGTTAAACATACTCATTTTTGCACCATCATTATTCTCATTTATGTTGACGATATTATCATAACAAGCACCAATAATGAAGAAATTGAGGAAGTAAAATGAAAATTAAAAGAGGAATTTGACATCAAAGATCTCGGACAACTGTCCTACTTTCTTGGAATAGAAATAGCCAAATCCCATAAAGGTCTATTTCTGTCCCAAAGAAAGTACGTCCTTGATCTATTAAAAGAAACAGGAAAACTAGGAGTAAAACCTGTAGATTCACCAATGGAGACTAAAGTTAAACTTAATCTTGAAGACGACAATCCTTTAGACAATATAGGGCACTATCAACGACTAGTAGGGAAACTAATCTATCTCACGGTAACTAGACCTGACATCACCTACGCTGTAGGTGTGGTAAGTCAGTTCATGCATGCACCTCGCACTAGTCATTTAGATATCATCAATAGGATCCTTAGGTATTTCAAGGGTACTCCTGGTCAAGGGATTTAGATGAAAAATAACAGTTCAAATGAAATTATTGGTTTTTCTGATGCAGATTGGACCAAAAGTTGTGGTAGGAAATCAACCTCTGGCTTCTGTACATTTGTGGGTGGCAACCTAGTAACTTGAAAAAGCAAGAAACAAACTGTAACTGCCAGATCCAGTGCAGAGGCAGAATATAGAGCAATGGCATCAACAGCCAGCGAATTAATATGGATCAAGCAAGTCCTTACAGATATGGGGATTAAGATCAAAGAACCAATAAATATGTACTGTGACAATCAAGCAGCAAGACATATTGCCTCAAACCCCGTCTTTCACGAGCGCACTAAACACATCGAAGTAGGTTGTCACTTTATAAGGGAAAAGGCTCAATCTGGAGAAATTGAAACCCCATTGAGCAATGAACAATTGGTAGATATCTTTACTAAGGCTCTAGACAAATCTCATCATCATAGCCTTCTTACCAAGATGGGTTCCATTAATTTATTTGAACCCGCCTTGATGGGGAGTGTTGAGGAACAAGCCTAAAGCACAACTAGCAAGGACCAACAGTCCAAGACCTCCAAGAAGAACCAACATACAAAAACTGTTGGTCATGGCCTCAGACTGGATCATCACAGGCACCAATACATGGAAAAGGAGCGACCTTTCTTCCCTAAGGAAGAAAGGTCACTTCCACATTTCTCAAGCTAGAAAGGAACGTTAGAATATGATCACAGATAGCAAAAGAACCGTTGCAAGTATACATGTATATAACAGAACACATATACTCAATAATCTCAGAATTCATATTAATAAATCATCACAGATTAAAATTCAACTGTATTTCTACATATAGGAAATAAGAGTTTTGTATCATTAAATAATAAAAGATATAAATTATATTAAGAATTTGAACTAATAAAACAGTATTCATTTTTAAGAGCTTAAATGTAATTCTGACTACTATAAAATGTCTACTCATTCCTCTCGCGCTTTCTTTTCCGAACACCAGCCATCGCCTCTCTCTCCTTCTGTTTCTCTACGTCTGGCCATATTCAACGCTGAGCTCTTGCCAGGTGACCTTTTCAACGTCGCCAGCCTATCACCACCTCTAGTCTTGTTGGAATCAGTGAGCAAATGCCAGAATAAGAAGGAGAAGATTTTGTTACCACTGAGTTTTAATATCTCAGGTAGTTGTCGATATCCTTTCTTCGATTCAGCACCGGAAATGGGTTATTCGATCCTAAAAATCCCCGGCCTGAGTATTACATTTAAGAACTAATAGGTAAAAAAGTTTTAAGAAACTTAAAATTTGCTCTTTCTTAAAAAAATGTAAAAATGAAAATAATTATAGTAAAAATATAATAAATAAATAAATGCATATTTCAAAATATTTTGAAAATTTGGACCGCCCAATTGGTATTTTTATTTGTAAAAGACTACAAGATATTAAATTAAATTTTATCATTATCATATTTTAATATTAAAATAGAAACATATCACTTTATACATAGTAAGTGTAAAAAAATAAAATATTTTATTATGGAGTACTCATTCTATTGAGCCAATGGATTAAAATAAAATAAAATAAAAAATCCTTTATTTAAGTTGAAAGAAATTTGAGATTAATCACAATCATCTTTTAGAGGCAAAATGATATTCAAGATCAATCAGAATAATAAAAATGGACTATCCTAATATAATATGGATGTATGTATCTATAGCATTTGGTAATTTTTAATATTTAATAATTTATTAAAAAATAGTTAGACACTAAATTAGCTAATTAAATTTAGTGATTAATTATTGATCAACATATATTATTTTTATTTGGTACAAATTTTTATATTTCACATAATTAAATTAATAGTACTTAATAATCTAAATTAATAAAAAAAAAATGTTAAAATAATAAATTAATTAAAACAATTGAAGGGAAAACAAAAATCAGTGTCTTTCAAATAGTAGTATTATTGGTTAGCCAACTAGAAGCCATCCGGGCATAGCACATGTAAGACAAATAAAAATCAATGAACTGGTGAAGGAGCAGAGTTTCCCATTTGCGTTCTCCTGCTAATGCTTGACCATTGTGGAAAACAATAAATGTTGTTATTCAGCAGCACTTGCAGCACTCAGGTCCACAGAAAGATCAAGAGTCTGCAACATACAGCAATGGTAAATGTTCATTGTCAAGGTTTACTGAAATTTTATATATAGTTTATAATATTTTCACTATACTTTCACTACAGGAATTGCTACCTTTCCAGTAATCTTACTGTACATCGCAATCACATCGTCTACTGTGGTCTCAAAGTGTGTTGTTGCATCATAACTCTGCAGTAAATTCTCATGATTATATGTCACTCAATCCTGACAATGCTCGGATGGAAACAAAATCCCTGGAAAATGCTAAACTATAGGTTGTTCAATGAATGATAAGTTTGAAACTTTGTGTGATGCAGATTTCAACAGATCTTTTCTCCAGAAGGGTAAAAGAGAAAAACATGAGAAGTTCTAGTTTTACATCTACTTACAGTAGATATGAAGCAATTGTCGGCTTCAGGGTTGTTGGCAGGTATGTATCTGTCATAAGTTTCATACAATATCTCATCCACAGGACCAAGCAGATCGATTCCGGGCTTCAGTTCCACTTCAGGGGTGTCTGTCTCTGCTTCAGTTGTAACAAAAGCTATATATTTTCCTCTGGGAGCAACATTGTGAGAATAAGAACAGCAGAAAAGGTACCTGCAGCCATGTTGAAAGTTTTAAAAATAGCCCGGAATAATTTTTTTTCCTGATCTGTTTTAGCAGTAATCAGATATTTGCGACTCGCATCTGTTTATTTTCCCTTTCCATCATATCAGATAAATGCTGAACAGAATGACATGCAGAAGAGAGGGAACAGATTTTGGTGGCATACATATCCGATTTGCGACCAAGTTGCTTCTGTGGAAGAATAAGCTGGACTGAGTGAGAATCACTGGTGTTCGGAATAGGATGGCTCATTATACATATAGCACGAGCGACTTTCCCAACTTTCTGAACCTGATGCATCATAAGAAGCCTTGTTTCATTTTAGCACAAGCACATCATGTAGTGGAGTAAGAGATTGAAGATCATTATTGTTTCTAAGTTCTGGTAGAGGTTACCTTGTTGGACAAATATGATGGATCGCAGACAACTTTCTTGCATTTAGCAGTCTCCCCTTCAGAGGTCACGCCAATGGCTTTGCCATCTGCATCAAATTCCACCTATAATGTGTAAAACAGAACATAATAATAATAATTAGTCCAAGAATAGCGAGAGTAATGGTAGAACATAATACATGTTCATATAGCCGAAGAGGGTTAGTTTGGGAATCGACGCTTAGTTTAGTTGAGTGGAAAATAAGATAACTTTCAACTAATCAGGCAAAAGAAAAATATAGTTCAGGCCTTATCATATACCAATACCAGAATAATCAACATTTGAAGTCATTCTTTAAAAAGAAGATAGCATACTTAATTCTCAGAAGCAATTCAGTATTAAAGGACTATATGAGGGTAAGCCTAGAGCAATTTGCCTGAACTTGAAACTTGGCAAGCGCAAGGGTTTAACACAGGCACAAGCCTTTTGAAACTGAAGATGATGGTGAGAAAAATATGCAAAACTTTCTAGATATCATGCCGGACTTACCTTGCATTCTGGCTTGTTCAACATGTAAGTTCCACCATATACCGCACTTAAGCGTGCAAATGCCTGTTAAAAATATCACAGGATGTTAAAGCAACTTAACTTTGCAATCCAGATGCACAAAGGATTAAAGATGAGAACCAACCTGAGGCAATTCTCCTAGTCCATACATTGGATATATATATGGTGATCCCCCTTGGAAACGTGCTAAAGACTCTGCATAGAGCTTTATAAAAACAAATAGCAAGAGAGTCAGAAAGCAACTCTCAGAATCAAACAACTCCAGACAAGAAAAGGGCAATTGCCAATTAACAAAATGCCTTATTTTTTAAAGGTCCATAAGTACACCTTCATTCTCTTCACAAAATCCAGAGCTGGCTGATCCAAGTAACTATCATCAAGATGAAGTGCCAATGCATGACCAATAAAGTCAATGGTATCATCTTCCAGTCCATATTTTCTGCACCAAATGATAATATATATAGAACAACTTCAATGTGTATATAATCAAAATGGCTGAGCGAAGTTGTGCAGAGATTATATGCAGATAAGATAGTTCATACGAGATAATCTCTCTTGCTGTAACTTTGTTCAAGTCAAGTCCTTCATGAGATTTTGGATCATTGTCTTCATAATCTTGGACATAAATGAAGAACTTGCGAGCCCGGCGCTTCTCAAACAACCCCATCAAAGGTGACTTCAGTGCTTCGACATCATTTGCTGGGACTTTGTATATCTGAAAAAAAATATCAATTGGGCGCTGATTATAATTCAAGCTCGAGACCTCACACCTCTAGAGACGATCCTAGTACCACTGTAAATCATACCTTTCCTTTATTGTACACAAAACTACCATCCACAGCCTTGAAGTTAAGATACTTGGTAACATCAGTATGGATGAGAACCCGAACCAAATTTCCATTGGCAATTATGAACTACAAACCCATATCAGAGAAAGGAATTATAGAATGAAGAGAAGCAAAGTAATCTGATATCAATGACCTGATCATCACCAAATGGCTTACTATCCTACCTTAGGTATCATATCAACATTATACTCCTTGCTTGGACCAAGGCTTTCCGGAGGCTTGTCACTACCCCTGAAGCGTTTCCAGAGCTATATATTTACAAAGAGAGTTAGAAGAAAGAACAATTAAGAATTATGAAATGTATTTTGTAATAAAATTGGATTTTTGTATATGATAGGAGAGTCACCTGATTAAGATTAAGAGAAGATGATTCTCCTCCATAATAGTCATTTTGGTCCATATGCAACACCTGTTTCAGATGAAAACTTTAATATTCTAGTTTCTAATTACTAAAACATTACAAGTAAAAAACATAAGATTAACCAAAATGATTGCTAATATAGCTTTAAAAGATCACAGAAAGATATCTAATTTAAGATAAAACCCAAATCTTTTCATATGCATTAGATCCATTTGGTGCTGCAATTGCCAAATCTACTTCTCAAATTTTCTTTAAAAGTTCTAAAGACAATTTCTATTAAAAAAACTAGTAAATTTGAGTTTTTTTTTTTTTGGTCAAAGATAGATTATATAAAATTAAAGAATTTAATCAATTAGATTAAAAAAAAAATCTATTTTTATCTTTTAAATGCCCAGTAACAAGCTTTTGTATAAATGAAACCTAACCATGTGTTGCAAGTTGTAACTAGTAAAATTCCATAAACAGCATAAAACCCAAATCAGTTTCTTAGAAATTCCAAAAGTACTAATAAAAACAAGAACAAGTTATGATTAGCTTCTAATACAGTTTGTTTAAATTACAAAAAAAAAAAAAAAACAATCCAGTTGAATTATACCTTGAGTCCATCAACAGAAAGAAGACCACTAAGAATGCATTCCTTGAGACCAGTACCAAGAACTATCACATCATATTCTTCATCCATTGTTATCAATTTGCTATTAATTACACAACAAAATCTCAATCTCAATCCAATTAAGTAAAGGGTAAAAAGAACAAAAAAAGAAAGGTTATTAGATGCAGTTTTTCATATGTGCAAAAGGCAAAGAGAGTAATAGAGAGAGTATAAGAAAGAGTCTTTTTTTCTTTCTTTCTTTTTTTTTTTTTTTTTTGGTTTATTTGGTGTGATCTTGAGCAGGTCTTTAGCGGGAACCAACGATATTAACGGACTAATGCTGCCTCTACACCTTAACTTTTTATTGTACCGTATATGTGGATGTGGGATTAAGGCTTTGTTTGGGAATGAGAGAAAACTTAAAGAGAAAGGAAAATGGATTTATGAGTTTAACGAAATTTAATTCGGATTTGGATCAATTAAGACTGGTAGAATTTCTACTATTTTTCTATTAAGCTCAGCCCGCCTATGATATCCTATCTCTTAACAATTTTCATCTCTTCAATTTGCACGAAATCTCTTTACCAAACATAACATTGTTAATGAGTCGCAAAATCTCCCATTCATGAAATTAATCAAAGGAAATACTAAATTCATCAAATTATTCAGGGGAAAATGAACCCGCCCTAAGGGTGATAGCTAAGTAGTCTTTTTCAAATGACAGCTTCTCTGTGCACCTGCCATAGCTGTAGCTTTCTGCTACTTAATATATTGTTGATATGGTCTCGCCTAGGAGTGGTTTTGGATTTGTTTGCTGCTGTTACTAGTCCATAAAAACAAGTTGGTCATGCTGCTATCTCTTTTATGCTGTTGCCATTGGCGATTGTTTTGTTGCTTAATTATATTACTGCTGTCCATATCTGTTGGGTTGTGTCTCGTGATGGCTCCTTGATTGTTGAACAGATTTGAAATGTAATTTGGTAGTGAGTAACTTTGCTGTACAGGTTGTAAATGGCCCCTCAAGAGCTTCTTGAGCCATTCCTGGGAAGGTCCTACTTACATAGGGTTGTTGTTTTTGTGCTGTTGTCCATGTAATTATATGGGTTTTTCCTCTTGGATCGGAGCTTTAGCTTGGGGTGTAATGGGGATAGCTAGTGCCAAATAGAGGAGGTTTCCCATATTCTCTCTTTTTAATAAAATTGCTGGCTTATTCATCCAGAAGACAACTAGCATTCTCCCAAGCTAAGCTACATTAGTGATTTTGTCTCTAGAAGCTCCTAGGTTAAATTTTATCATCTCTCTGGCAAAATTTCATATTAATATGATAAAAAGATTAATGCCATGTTCTTCAAACACAATACTAATATTCTCATCATTCTTACCAGTCAAATACACATAAGATGAAGGTCTTACTCAGACCACCTACGTTATTTGTCTATATATATATTACCTTGAAATAGAAAATCTACATATTTCTTATTGGTCCAAAAATGCACCCTTTAAAAGGCTGCAATAATCAGAGGCTTTATCTACACATATACATATAGACACATAACGATCGTCCATCCATGCAAATGCAGAACTCCCATATGCCCATTTCTCCTGGAATTGACAAACAGATAAGAAGCTAGCTTATAAGGATTTTAAATATGACTGAGATGGATGGATTTTCTACTTCTTATTTGATAAGAATTAATTTTCCTCCGTGAAATTAGCACAATAATCTGGGCTATGCCATTGATACTTTGTGATCATTTCATCCTTCAGGATTCAATTTGGGGATGGTAACCTGCAATATAACATTTCAAGATTGCACTTTAGCTAACCTTCAATGGTCTCCAGATGGTAAAGCAAAACGCAATCTATATGCATTCAGTCACATAAAATGCTTATCCTATGTAATAAGCAAGTATAAAAAAACTGAGCATACTGTGATAGCTTAATCTTTGATTCCTATAATTCAAGAATGCTTATCTAATAAGAAAGAGCCACAACTGATGAAATAATGTTTAACCTAGGGACGAGCAAATCTCTCAACTTCGGGTAAAGTCTCAAATTCAGCCTACCCTTCCATACATATATATATATATATATATATAGAAAGAAACATATTGTGGCATCAAATGAGATTATCTTATGTTATGTTTCAGTGAGTATAAAACCCTTAAAGATTAATTGTAGACCAATAGGTTCTCCAAGTGCAGTATGTTATGAAAGAGAGTCCTGGTAAATGTTTTCTTGAATAGGAGGAAAAGAAAACCAATCAAGAAACTTTCTGCAAGCAAATAAATGTAAGCAACCAACCCCAATCTAAGGAAAGTGTAGGAGCCTTCATAATCTTGAGGAGGATCTGCTGTGCCGCTGCTAGTATTAGTCATCATAGAATCTGATGACTGCCCTTGTTCAAGCAATTGCAGCCGTTCTACTGGTGCATTCACCATCTGCCAAATTGAAATGAGCTCAGAAGTGAGATTAGGTAACAAGGTACAGAAAAATTGAGATAGGTAACATCTCACAGACTTGCTGCTTTAATCGCTCGTTTTCTTCCATCAATTCAGCTCCCTGAGAATTAATAAGAAACAAGAGAAAAGAATTTAACTTTTTTTTTTTTGTGTGGGTAAGCATGAATTATTTTATTAATTTATTTAGTGAAAACCAGTTGAAGAGCCACAACTGATGAAAGCCCATCTGATAATACAGAAAGATCAGTATATGAAAGCATAAACCCTACAACAAGAAGAAAAAAAAAAAAGCCTCACTACCTCCTAAAAGAAACTGAAAAAAAACATAACCACTCCAGCAAACAAGAAAGACTGGAAAACAGAAACGACATAGCTAGCAGCAGAGAAAGTGAAGCCACCCCAATTCAAAAATTATAATATTGCAACTAATCAAAATTCACGGATACTTAAGGGTTGGAATTGGTTGTAATGTACTTGAGGGTCTTTTTATTATACTTACAAAGAAAAACTGATTTTCCTGTTCTCATCCTTGTAAAGCCCTTTCCCTATGCTTAATATTTACCAATTATGGAGATAAGGTTTTGGACTCTTCTTTCTTCTCCCCAGTGAGGGTCGAGTTCTTATGAAACACTTGGTATCAGAGCCGCCATGTAAAGCAGTTCGACACTCAGAAACACAGAAGCCATCGATTATTTGGGAAGCTATTCTGGAGCATATATATAAGGCTTGGCATTTCATGGTGAATTATTCTGAAACACTAATCAAATAGAGATTCAAGAAACAGTGATACATGCAGTTTCTTATTACTGTTCTTGCATCTATATTTTAGTTTTATTTCGATAATTAAATCAACCTGGAAAAATGTGTTGGGTCAGTAGCAGAAATCTGAGATTTCACATAATTCATTATAAAGCTTGTCTATATATAACATTATACAGAAACAATCATATAGAAGTGGAAAGAGGGGATTTAATTTTAAGTTTTTTATTTAATTTTATTAGAATAATAAAAATAAAAGTTCTTTTACTTGAAGTATACATTAATTACGAGTTGGGTACAATTACTAGAATGGCAACATGTAAGATACTTTATCATTTATCTCTTCTCACAATAATAATAATATTAATATTAATAATAATAACAATAATAATAATATTAAAATTATTATTATTATTATTATTATTATTATTGTTGTTCTTGTTCTTCTCAAATTCTATTAAAATTATCTGCATATTATTTATAGAAAAATTCTGATAGGCTTGGTGTATACGCCACAACAAATAGAAAAGTGACATATATTATGAGTATTTTATATTTTGATATTGAATAAATTGATATATATTTTATTATTAAAATTAATAAATATGTATTAATTATTATCGATTTAATATATAAATGGAACATACACTAAATTTAGGTAAAAATATTTCTTATTTATAACCATCTCAAGCCCATAATTTCGATTTCTATCTTAAAAAAAATATCAATAAAAGAATAAAAAATTACTAATATAAACATATATCATATAAAATAACATACATATATATAATAAATTGTAAAAGCAGTAAAAATAATCCACAAAAGTCTTGTCTTCAATGTGAATTGAAATGGTTTTAATATATCATCAGAAAAAGAGAAAAAAAAAAAAAGGAAATGGTTTCATTAGGGTAATGTACCGATTCATTAATTTCTAATGGTGAAAAAAGTTCACCACTTGCTTTATAATTATTAAATATGATTAACATTTTCCAAAAAAAAAAAACTATTATTTTTTTAATCATGTACCTTAAATAACTAACTATTTTAATCATATTTCATATGTTTAAAAATAAAAAATTATTAAGTATAATTGACGTGCCTAAAAAACATAATTGGGCCAATCTATTTATAATTTTCACTATATAAAATATAACGTTTAATTAGATATTAAAATTCATGCACTTGAAAAATAAGTATGTAACATATGTTTAAGAATAAAAACAATTCTAATGTCTCGTTTTACTAAGAACTGCCAGAATGAATTGGCTTGGAACAACTTCAGAGATAGGCATCTCACCTTTCTTTTGAGGTCATTGATTTCATTGGTAATAGCATCATCCTGCAGAGAAACACAGAGAAGTGCATAAAATTGTAAGCTCCAATGTCTGAAGTTTTCAACAACGGGTAAATGAATACAAAAGATGCAATTGCAGGAACCTTTGTTTCCATAACTCGTTTCAGGCCTCCTTCAAGTGACTTCTCTAATTGTTGCAGTTCTTCCATGCTCAACCCTTGTAGCTCTTCTCCCCTCATCTGCCTGCACGTATAAACATCATTGGCAGTCATGCTCATCCCAGAAAGTGTAAACTGGAAAAATGAGCATCTGCTATGTCAATATTCTAAATTAATTAATAGACCTGATATATTTACCTCAGTTCTTGCGTCTTCTCTGCTACTTCCTTGCTCAATGCAGTACAGTTTTCAAGCTAAAAGAAGAAGAAGAAAGAAAAATGCTTTCAATGTTTATATTGCTGTCTTTGAACAATTATAGCACCACAAGCTTTAAAGATCATGACTAGCTTTGTAGTCATAAATAAAGTCCGTCCCTAGTCTGTCGACAACTGATTTTATCCGTCGCTAAATCCTCTTTTCCTCGTAGTACATATAATTTATCTTTAAATGTTTTTCTTAATAGATTCAGCTATTATCAATTCATGACTATTGAGTAGTGAATTCACATTTACATTCTAATCAGCTTTTCTTTTAGCAAACACATACAGCTACATTGTCAAAACTTCTTGAGAAAGTCAAGAATTAGCAATCTTAGAGTAATATGTACCCAATAACTTCAAAGTGTATGATATCTTACCTGAAGCTCAAGAGATGGTTGATCCAACCTTCCAAGGTTCCTTGGATGCAGATTGTGCCTTTCAATCACTTGATTCAGACTTCAAAAGCAAAAGAGATTTGACCATTTGATTAGTTTATTGTGAACTAAAATTACAAGAAAGAAAAATAATATCAGAATATATAGCAAACCCTAGGTTATAATTTCTAAGTAAATAATATTTAGGAAAAAAGAAAACCAAAATTAACCACCACTAAAAGGTATAATCAGCACAAAAACAAAAGTTAATAATAGTAAACCCTAATTTTGAACCTTTTCCAAGAAACTCATTATATATGGTAATCCTCATTAAACAATAATTAATCATTAACTTCACTTCCCTGAGTAAATATTAAGGACCCCATTGCCTTTCTTCCTCACATTCCCACATGCACTCATGTCTAATTCCAATGAAATTGCCCTAACCTCAAAGTACCTTGCTATTCAAAAGTTTAGCAATTTCAATATGCCATATTAGGGCTTCAAATTTATAAGGTTGGAAACAATCACACAATAATAAATTATGTAGTGACTAGCCTGCATATTATTAACATTTCAGCCCTAAAGATTTCTAGGGTAAATTACATTACCTAGGCTCCCCTTCCTCTAAAATTTCAAGAGAAAATACAATTAATAGAAAATAAAAAGCTTAGCACTTTTGTAGAATATTAGAATATGCTACAATCAAATAATATTTTTCTGCCATAAAGCACAGTCTACTGCAAAATACCTTTTATCCAATAGGTTTACTAATTTTCCTTTTTCTATTATTTTTAATAACAAAACCCAACCAAGGGGGTGCCACAGTACATTGTTTGATGCATTTTCTTTACTATTTTCATAAAAAGAAAAACAAATTGACTGAGTTTTATTAATTTGTTTTAATTTTTCAATTTAAATAGAATAATGCTCTGAAAAAAGGAGCTAATACTAATAGTTATCCGAAAGACGGTGAGTTGCTTAGTTTTAAGTGTATAGCCACAAAGAAATTACATAAGGTATTTCACACTCGCTTTTCAGAAGGAATAAAAAAACCAGGCTGTTCGCAAAACAAATAAAAAGTCTTTCATAAATGTTTTATAGTAAGAAGACAGAATGAAATAAAGATTATTTAATTTTTAATATTAATAAATTACTTATTATTTAATTTATTCTTGTAAATTAGAATAAAATCATAAAGAGTGGAAAATGTATTAAAAATTAAAAAAAAAAAGACAAAAGGATGTTATCAATTTGATTTATTTTTGTAGAACTATTATATTTATAGTGGGAAAAGTAAATCAAATTGATAATAACAATTTCTTTTTATCTATTATGTATGGTTCAATTTGTTTTTTCAACTTTGAGAAACCAAATCATAACGTGTCTAACTAACCGGTTTAATTCACACGACAACTTCTTTACTTTACCTTTCAAATCTTACATTCTTATCCCTTTTTTTCTTACACATATAATTCAGTCATACTTTTTTCTTTCTTAATATACTATTCGATTCATTTATACATTCTTGTACCACAAAAGTATACTATCCTAGAAGCTGCCTATCAGGATTTACTCTTTGCTTAGGCATCTTATTACTCTTGCCTTAGGGTTAACTCTCCATTTCTATTGGGTCACTTCTTCCGGCCGAATTGTTATGTGTCTTCCAGCTTTATATGGTTCATTCATTCTTGAACTAAAAATCTATTGAAGGGTTCACTAATACCATTTTGTAATGACTCTATATCATATGATAAATTATCCACTTCAAACCATTGATTCTCATGATTTTACCTATTTGGTAGGTTAGAATACTTCCTAAGAATTTTCTCAAACTCAACACGTTTAACCTTGAAGTTCTATCCACTTTCAAAATAAAACTATCAAAAAATGCCTTACCTCATAGATTAGATACAATGCTTACACATATAAGTTCAATCGCACTCTTTCTCATATCGATGTGCAATGCAATTATCCTATAACTTCGTACCGAAAGGTTTACTAGGAGCTACTCATTGTCTGGACATTTTTTTATCCTTATTTTGGCATTCATTCCCTATCTTTATTGAGTCATTTTTCCAAGGTCAGCCTACCATATGTGCAACATTAAAATTTGGGCTCTTTTTTCTTGTACATTTTTTTCTTTTTGATTCCGGTAATTGACCTAAAAAATTAATATGCTTGAACTAAATTGCACCATAATAATGCTTCTTTTGCCAGATATATAATTAATACATGTTAGTGGAGAGGACTGATCCACAGAGAATTGCACCTATCTAACACTTGAAGTAAATTCCTCGAAGGTAGTAGAATTTGAACTCATGACCCTTATATCATGGTCGTCTCACCCTTAACCACTAGGCTAAGGGCTAATTGGCAACCATAGCAATACAATGTAATTCAATTTGATTTTTGGCAGTAAGTTTTAAGATGGTTAAGTGAAACTTAAAGTTATACACTCATAGTTTGTGTACATGTTATACAAGGTGGAAAATATATTTTTCTAATTAGTTTTGATGTGATACAATCCTATTAAAAAAGATAATGCAATTTTCTTCCTAATGTACCATGAAAAAGATACTAGCAGCTAATTGATCTATTTTTCTTAAGAACTAAAAAGTTGAGAATTCTTCTTTTAAAAATTGGCCACTAATGGTAATTCATATCCGTGTCCATTTGATTAAAAGAGGACCTATTTGCAATATTTCTTTTTTTTTTTTCTAAATATTATTGGTTCATGAAGACTAGACATTGGACAACCAACAAGAAAGGAACAAGAAAATTTCATTCTGATACGAGAAGAAGACATTTTTAATTAAAAATGAAAGAATTAGAAACTACTAATACACTACTCAAATTTCAATAATTCTTTCGTATTATTATGTAAAACTGATGAATCTTCCTTTTCTCTTAAGTAGCAAACTCTTCAAAAAAAGCATTGGAAACATAAATATTTAATATTTTGCAATATTTTAAAAATAGATTTTAGGATTACAATCTCACCAATCTCACGTTTTCATTTCACATTTTATGAGAAATGGCTTTCCACTGCCAAGTTAAGCAAATGATTTTCATAAATATACTTAAAACAGACAAAGATTATGAGTTTGACATATTACTTGGGGTTGGTTATGAGACACACTTTTAATTAACAACATGTATATCTTTTTCTAATGATAAAATTGTAATTGAATACATATAAATATATATATTTGTAAAAGAAATAAAACCAAAAAGATGTATTCAATTAAAACTTTTAAAAATATTGATTGACTTTTATTAATTTTAATAATTTTCATAAATAATTATTTTATTATTTTTCATAATCATTATGCTCTTGCTCTTTTCTAATTTTACTTCAAGCATTGTTCGATATAATGTTATCTGCAACTCCATACTTAAATAATAAACTTCATTATTTATGTCAAATTCATACTCACTTAAATTTCTATTTCATAATATGAACACTACTTCTCGGTCAAGAATAATAATTTTCTTTGAAAAAATAATGATCATAGCACGATTTCTCTAATTAAACCTTCACTACTCTTTGCTTAAAATTTTAAATCTTTTATATTAGGGACCCTCCAAAATAAAATTGAAAATTTTTGGTTAATTATTTATTTTATAATTGAGTTTCAACCAATCTTTTATTCTTTTCTCAAATAAAGAGTATAATGAAGAAAAATAGTGATAATATGCAGGAGAATTTAAAAAAGAAGAAATATGAGTTTCAAAAAAGAAAAAAATAAAGTCAATTAAAATCTTAAGAGGAAGTGAAAAAGAATTCTTAAATTTTATATTTATACTACCACGTACAAAATTATGTAAAATATATCAAAATTAATAAGTTTTTAAAGACTGATTTACTTATATAGTCTTTACAAAAGTGATAATGATTTTCATAGAATTTCAAAGTTATAAAAGTCGGCACCAAATACCTCATAATCTTTACAAAATTTTTTAAAGTTATTATTAAATAATATATTAATTTTTAATTCTGTTAAAATTCTATTCAAAGTTTTAATTCTCTTAATCCAATATTACCCTTAGATATCATTGCGTATGATATAAGACTATTATCAAGACGAACTATACATAGCATTCCACCTTTAATTTTTCCTTCTTGTTTTGAAAATTTATTAAGAATTAATAATGCAATAAATTCATATGCCATTCTTGTAAGAAAAGTATACAACATTCTTTATCTCTTCTTCTATTACCAATAGTGTTTGTTTGATCACTATTTTGTTTTTTAAGGATAAGCATAAAAGAAAAATACCTCGTGATTTTATTATTTAATAATTTTTAGTATGTGATTTTTTTCTGTGATTAAAAATTATGACAGAAAAATATTTCACCCGTTAAATAATATCGATTGGCAAGGATTTAGCTATCTTCACTTATTTCCTTTACACCCATCAACAAGTAAGGTTTCAAAAGATTTCTGTTTGTTTTAGCTTTGTTGCTTTAATTGTTTACTTCTCCATTTTATTATTTCAAGTTATGCACTTAGTCATATGACTAAGTGCATAATTAAGTTGAGGGAGAGTGTTAGTTTTTCTTATTTTCATGAAACTAATATTATTTATGTCAAAAATTCATTCCATTCAAAAGGTTGAAGTTTTATATTAAGGTATTGATTTTCTAATTGTGAATTGATTGTTTGAATCAATATTTTAATTAATTGTTTGATTTAGTTACGATTGCTATGTGTAAAAACTCAATTATAAATATGGCTTTGATTGTTTCTATTGTTCCATTTTTATAACTTTCTTTTATTTAGAGAATTTATCAGTAATGACCCATCAAAATTCTGCTATATCCAAACACTGATAATGCAGTAATTCTTTAAGGAGGGTGGGGTAATTTTTCAGTATTTAAGAAGACATTATCTCAAAGAATAAAAAAGAATAGAAGTTTAAGAGTACAGTTCTAAAACTATACACTTTCGTACATCAAATCCTAAATTTTCTCACCTTTTATTTAGCTTTTTCATTTCCTTTTAGTAGGCAACACTCAAATTTCCCTTTAATCATCACTGTACCTTTTGTTCTGAAACCCATATTATTACCTTAGTACTCGTTTCGTGTGTTAGAAGATACAAAGGTCCAAGTATACAACAGCAATCACAACAGCAAAAGAAATTGAATCAAATTCAATGATTATCTTATCTTTTCTTTTCTTTTCTTTGTAACTAATGTTTTAATATAATCAAATGTTACAGTTTAAGGTTCTTCTATGTATTGTAGAGGAAATAGGAAGAGAAAGATGACAAGAACAAACAAGAAAGCACAAGAAAAGAAACCTTCTAATATATACATGTACCTCTCAAAGTAATGGATTTACAAGTTCAGATAGAAGAGAATTAAGTGTACAGAAACAAAAATACTCTCTGAGAGCACATGTGGTAACAAAAAAGGAACTTCTATGTTGCTTTTCAAATTGCTTTATGTGACTCCAAATCTTTTTACTGTTCATTCATTTCTTATGTGCATTGTTAATGTCTTGGACATTTGTTTCTGGATTCATGTGCATAACATGTCATGAAATATAATCACATACTATAATCTCTTAGAAACATATATTATGACATTATATTGTATAGTTATAATAACTTTAGACATTTGTAGTTGTTGTGTAGCAACAATTTACTATACTAGTTTCTAATGGTTCTCTCTATATCTTTTGTGATCATGACCCAACAATACCTAGTAGCAAGCCCTCTTCTTCCTCCTTAGGATTTTGGTTTTCCTCTCAATACATGCAGTCTTAACTTCTAGTAATAATTTAGTGTAATCTTATGACACCAACATTTGCCTCATGCTGTACTTGTCATCTTGTATATATCTCCAATTTCACCTCTTGTGATTCAAACAAGGTACATATCAGTCTAGAACTTTACAACTAAAATCCAACTTTACCTTAGATGGCATAGAATAGCTACCTTTATACAAGCATAAAGTACCCATTTTATGCACAAACTGTACTATAGATTCATCAAAATGTGATCTGTCATTGTTGAGAACTTTTACAGATTGACACCAATATGGTAACATGCTAATGCAAATCTTACCCTAATAGCAGTATCTAGCCAGCTAGATCTCTAGCTCCTGAATTTTCTTTTTCATAGAATATATATAGTACAGAAGCTTATCTGTGATTGGCCACCATCAGCTCAAGAATCTTAATTTCATTTCAGGTCTGAACATTAGTATTGCTTGGCCTAAAACATACTTCAATCTTATAATTTGTTAAATATATAATTACATAATGTATTTTATGAGCACAACTGTGATGTGGTTTTGTGGTTGTTCACATCTGCATGAGTAGTTTTTGATATCTAAGAATAGAGCAAGTACAATAATCTATTAGAAAAAGAACAAAAAAGCTAACTTATAATTTATTAGCAATAACAGGAGATTATTGTTGTGTATATATATGTATCTTCTCTTTGAAAGATTAAAGAAAAAAAACAATAAAAATAATTGTATTGTATGTACATCAGACTCTTCAGGGTGTAAAAGTGTGTGTGTATATATATATATATATGTATCCACCAACCTAGTCACTGTCTTTCTCCTTCTGTAGTACAAGAAAATAAAACTTTTCCTTACAAAAACCAAAAGAATCTACTGAACATAAATTTCAGCCATTTCTCTTCTTTTCTAAGTTTTGTTTGTTAGAATAGAAAACATATATCATTCATCCAAGATAAGCAGCAATGAATAAGATCTCAAAGAAAAGGGTAAAAAAAGATAAAATTTAAAAAAAGGGAAGGAGATTTTTAGTACAAAATGAAAATGAGAAATTGAGAGAGAGAGAGAGAGAGAGAGAGATCAAATGATTACCTAGAGCTAGCATACTCAAAAAGCTTTCCAGTAGCAGAAAAGACTAAAAGAGCTATCTCAGCATCACAAAGAGTTGATAGTTCATAAGCTTTCTTGAAAAGCCCTCTTCTTCTCTTTGAAAAAGTCACTTGTCTTGCTGTTATGTTATCAATCTTCTTGATCTGGATTTTTTGCCTTGTCATTTTCTTTTTAATCCAAAAAGAAAACCCTTCATGCAGATCAACCAAAAGAAGAAATCATTTTCTAATTAAACTAGCTATAGTTCAAGAAAGAGTGTGTAAAGAGGGAGACAAAAAACAGCATCAAGAAATCTACCTAAGAGAATATGAAAATAATAATTAAAGCATACCTGAGAAGATTAAATTAAGTATAGTGGTTAGTAATTACAAGAAATCAAGAATAGATCTTGCATACAAGACATCGAACTACCTTATACAGACCCAACAAAGAAAGACCAGCCATAGCAGAAGATCTATTCAAAGGAAAAAAAAAAATCAAAGAAGAAAAAAGATGACTATATATAGAAAATCCAAGAAAACAAAAGTCTTTTAGCTAGTTGTTCTATCTTAATCAATAAATTAATAAAAGAGAAGATAAACTGTAGACCTTATAAAGAGAATGTTTCTGTAAATGGAAATGAAGATTGTAGAGAACACTTACAGATAAGGAAATAGAAGAAACTATAAAAATAATAATAATAAAATTATTATTTATTTTTAATCTTTTTTGCCAAATCAAGCCAAGAATCTGAAAACTCTCTATAAAATGATAAAACAAATAAATAAACAAACTAATAAAGAAATGAAGAATCTGATGAAACCAAGGAAAAAGACCTTGAAAAAATATGCAAAGCTAACAACAGCAGCAGGTGGTGATTCTCAGAATGAACTGTAACTTACCAAAGTCAAGACTACAAATCTTGCAAGCACATTTGCTGCTAAAAGTAGCAGGAGACACAATATATACAAGGATTAAATTGGGTTGGATGCAGTAATGAGTTTCAGTTGTCTGTTTCTTGGGTGCTACTGTGCAGCTGTTTATTGGTGAATCCTTACATAAATATGTCCACCAATCCTATTAAAAAGGGAGAGAGAGAGAGAGATATTAACCTAACAGTAGCAGCAGTACACAGTAGAGTTGAAGCTGGAAAGAGAAAAAGATTCTTTTTATGGCCAAGCAAACAAAGAAGTGGAGAGTGGCTATGTTTTTAGTCTTTATTTTTAGTCCCTTTTCTTATACTTAAACAGAAATTATTTTTTAAATTTCTATTTAAAAAATCATATAAAATCAATCAATTTCTAATTTTACGCCTAAGGTTTCGAATTCGTATCTATTTAAAGTCAATTAATGAAATAAAATAAAAAAATCTCTATTGCATATAAAAAGTCAGTCAAGCATTTTCAACCCTAAATTTATTTATCTATTTAATATATAAAAATATATATATATACACACATAAAATATTTGAATTTTTTATCATTCTAAAGATTTTATTTATGATCATATATAGGATATAAGATTTTATTTTAAAAATTAAAAAAAAAATCTTAAAATATTAGACATTTTACTTAAAAAAAATATTAATTTCGAAAGCATGGATGGGGGCAATTGCTATGAACTGTGATATTTTGACCACTGAAAAATATTAGAGCAAATATTGGCTGTTAATTTGATCTTCCTTTAATTTTAAATAATTTTTTTAGTTTAAAAGCTTACTAGAATTATAATTTCCCTGTAATAATTATTTTTTAGTACTTTAAGATGCCTCAATTACTTTTAAAATTAAACTAATTTATTGTATAAATAAATATGAGCTAAATTTATTAAAAAATCACAACATTATCATGTGACAATATAGTAATTTAGATACATGTACTCTTACAGTGTATATATATATATATATATATATATATATAGAGAGAGAGAGAGAGAGAGAGAGTATATAAGAGGATCCACATATCCAAATACTTTTAGTTTCACACAATTTTCCACCATTAATTATTACTACATTTAATGGCTATAAATCCTTTTTGTATTTTTTCAATTTTTACATTCTCTCTTATTAGTGATTGAATATATATTTTAATTCACTTTTTATTTGCGATATGAATCTATTTTTTTTATAAAATATAGAATTTATTTCTATTATTAATAATATAAAAAATAAAATATTTTATTTTACAAAATTAACTTGTTAAATCTCTTGGTCAACTCGGAGGATAAATAATAAAATTAAAAATAAAAATACAATTTACCACTTCCACCGACTGTTGTACTCCCTCTGTAGAGAAATTTGGTGTATAATTTTATGGAGATAATAACTGTTTTATTTTAGATAATAATTAATAAAAATAAATTTATGACATCATAATATTTTGTAAAACTAAAAAGTCTTAGAGTATTAATTAATGAATAAGTGATAAATTGTATAATTAAAAAAATTAAATATGAAAAAAATAATTTATAGCCATCAATATAATATAGATTCGAAACCCAATTAACTCGATTTAACTCAATTTAGTTATATATACATTTTTTTTTAATATTCAATCTTGAATTGTGGTTGCCCCACTGCATGTCCAAAACAAAGAAAAAAGATATTAATCCCAAGTCAAAATTCAAATAAATTAAAGTAAAATTCAGTTATTATATATTTAGATAAATATGCCAAATTATTAAAGTCAAATATAATAATATTCCAACTGAATTTAATCAGAATTAAATTGCATCTATTTTACATGCCGAGCCAGTGGACTTAGACTTTGTTGCATCTTTGACAACATTATCTTTTAAGAGTTCCGAATAAAGGACCCATATTATATAATAATATGTCTTATAAATTTATAATAATTTTAATAATTTGTGAATATAATTAGATATTAAATAATTTAAATTAGTATAAATTATATATTTTAAAACTCTTAGAATGAAAGAGTAATAAAGGAATACAAAATGTGGTCACACTTGGATATAATGAATTTTCTAGTACCTTCTTAGTTCCTTTTCATATGACATGTTAACAAGTGTTTGTTTCGGAATTTATTAAATTAATTGCCTTTTTTTCTTTTCTTACAAGTTTGATGGCGAGGTTTACTTTCCGTACGGTCAGCCATTCTGCTCTTTCTGGTCAGCTTTAGTTTATGACGCATTTTGTACCCTCGTACCAATCACGTCTGCCCTTATTTCCAAGCCTTTAATATTTTTCTTTTTTTTTTTTTTAAAGGAAATTTAAACTTTCGTTAAATTACTATGAAGTCCCTCAAGTTAAGTAACTATCAATGACAAGTAGTAACTACTTTTTGAGAATCCAATTAGTTTGACATTGTAGTTGGGAGTACTTTTCCGACCTTAATTATTTTATTTTAATTTATTTTATCTTTTCAATTTTGAGAATTATTTTTATAAAAGAAAATTGATTAATTATTTTATAAGCATATTTGAAAAAAATAATTTATAAAAATTAAAAAATTAATTATTAATTCCAAACATTCTATATTTTTAAGGTTTATAGCTTTAACTTATTAAGTTATCTATTTACTTTTAGACATTTCCTGTTAATTTTAATATAAAACAATCTAAATATATTTTGATATTGTGGGCAGTTTTTATTTCTTTAGTTTAAAATAAATAAATAGAGAAATAGTAATTTAATAATAATGATAATGCTAATAATAGAGAAAATTAAACAACAAAATTGATTTTAAACAAAAAAGTTCTAAGAACAAGTTGAGTAATTTGAAAATACAGAAATAATATTTCTGAGTATGTATGTATTTGTGTTGTGTAATTCTTATTGGATCATTTGAAAATCGCATTAATATCCTAACTTGAATAAAGACTTAATTCTAAATTTTTAATCCTTCACTTATAACAAAGAAAAAAAAAAAAGAATCATGCAAGGTATTATCTTCATCCAATTAAAAAAAAAACATTTAGTTAATTAAATATGATCTTTTGAAAACAGTTGGCTTCTGTTCTAAAAATTAAAAGAAATAACTTAACAATTGATCCCTGATTTTATTTTATTTTTTTTAGCATCTCTAAGAAATAGTCCTAATTTTCAAAACATATATTAATAGAACTAAAATTAAAGTTATCCACTATCATGCTTTTAATTTTCACAATTTATAAAAGGATTTGTGGGTAATCATATTTTTATATTACTGAGGAAAAACCTTAAACAAATAATTTTTATAATTTATAATAATATTTTTCTGGTGTCTTTTGATAATAATATTTAAGAAAACTGAAATATTAAATTTAGATGATGTTGTCAATTATATTATTAATTAGTTAAGTTAATATATATTGTATAAATATAAATTGAAAGTCTAATTTCTTAATTTAAAATTATATTTATAATTAAAATAATAACAACAGTCTAATAAAACAATACTTAGGTCTAGCAAGATGTAAGTTTTAAAAAGAAAATACATCATTTACAGGGAAATTTTGAAAAAGAATATTTGATACTATATCTTGTATTATGTATTAAATAATTTGAGCCCATTTGGCACTACAAACAAGTAAAGGTTGATTATTTTGAAAGATATGTTACTAGTATATTTGCTATTTTTTTTATTAAATAAAACCAAAAAAAAAAAGAATATTTGTTCTACCTTAATAATTAAAATGTTTAATGTGTCAATTTTAATAGTTTATATGAATAGACTTTTGACAGAAATAGACAAATTAGAACCTCCAAGAAGATAATAAGTTATCTAAAACATTCCTTAATTAACATTCCTTGAACCGAACCAAAAACCTTGCACTCATTTTATTGATTGACATCATTTTATATTTCATTAGGTTAATACCATTTTTATTACCCAATAGAAAGAATTATGAAACAACAATTATTTAAAGGAAGAACTGTCACTCACTTGGTAGGTCCAAATATGGTCAATTATTTGAGCATAGTGCTTAGAATTAGAAACACAACATTTCTTCCATCACATCTTCTTCTTGTCATATATATATAATCTGATATTTGAAGTGACCAATTGAAGAGAGAATGAGAGAATTAAGATATCTTTTAAATAACTTATCCTTATAATATTTTACACTTTATGAAATTAACAGAATTTTTCCTATTAAGATTTTATTACGACCCACTGCGCATTTTTTATTCGACAGAAATAAAACATATATGTTGAAGTTAGAGTTGGAGCGCTGGTAAGTGACAAAAAAAATACTTTATTTATTGTCTTAGGAATCAACATTTTTATTCTTTTAATAATTATAAATATTTTATTAATTTGAATTAATGATTACATTTTAATATATAAATAAAAATAAAGGTTAAACATAAAAAACTATTTATAGAAAAATTTATTCCTAACGAATCAATCGTATTGACGGAGCAGTAATTGTAATTCTTCAGAAAAAATGCTCAACTAACGACACTAAACTACATATTAATTTTATAGATATTTTTAAATGAGTTTGATTGTTTAAATATCAAATTAAATTTTTTTTTTTCTTCACCACTCTTGTAAAGAGAGAACTCAACACCCATGTAATAGAAAATTAATTATATCAATGCTTACTTAAATATACACTTAGTTTCAATTTAACCACTTAATTTATTTTGTTTCATGAAAGTCACTTAAGTAATCACTTAATTACAATTTGTTAATGAACATCACTTAATTTTAATTTGGATTACATAATTGTCACTTTAATTTGGATTTCAATTTATCCCCATCAACACTAAATTCAGAGCATCTAATTTTTACTTTCTACTCACCATTTTATTCATCTTTATTATATTCATTGCTTTGCCTAACGCTCTTATTTAAAATTACTTTGCATTTACTAATGCTACTTATAATATCTCTGTTACTACCTATGTCAATAAATTTCTCAAGAAGTGAATCACCCCCATCTGGTACATCATAGTCACTACTAACTAATAGAATGATTTTTCTTTTAGAAGTCTATTGACATAGGTATTGAGAAAGATATTTTAGGCGGCGTCAACAGTAAAGGCAAAACAGTATAGGTGCTGAGCAAAGCGAAGTGGAAAAATCAGATACCCTGAATTTGATTATGATGGAAACATGAAACAAATTGGAACCCAAACTAAAAATGACCATTATGCAATACAAATTAAAGTTAATTGATTATTATATAATACAAATTAAAATTAAATGACCTCTATAAAACAAATTAGAATTAAGTGACCATATTGAAACTAAGTGCATAATTAAATGACCAATGGTATAATTATCCTTTTTAATATAAAAAATTTATAAAAAGAGAACTAATACCTTCATAATGGAAGACTATAAATTTTTTTTAAAAATACTAATATTTATTTATTAGAACAAATTAATAAAAAATAAGAAGAAATAACGAATTAATAGAAAATAAAAAAAAATCACCGTTAATCTAAAAATGATCAACGATGATCAAGAGATGAAATTTCGATAAAAAACAAAAGAAATGAAAGACAAGAATAAAAGGTGAAATCTAAATAATTCTTAAAAAAATAAAAAAATCAGAACCAATCAGAACGAGCAATTGACAAAACGGAATTGGGGCATACAAATCGAATAAATCAAATTTTTGAAATATAAATTGAATCAAATCAAAAAATGAAAACAAAATAAATTGTACCATATATTCTAGAATTCTAATAAATATAAATCGAACAGAATAACCTTAAACAACCAAACCGAATAACTACCTTACAATAATCAAGACTTAACAAATTCAAAATTTTATTATAAAATATTAAAATTCTGGCCAATTCAGTTCAGTTAAACAAAAGTTTATTTACTTTAAGATTATACAGAACCGAATCTGAATATAACTATTGGCTTGCATTTAATTTTTTAAATTTTGCTGACTCGGAATAGGACCTTCAAATTCAATGTTTAAGCTGTATGCAAAAGTAAAATTTATACTTCCAAGTTCAGTTGACAGCTGCTCAAAACTTCTACACTTAGAATCCTACTTTCAGTCTATCCTTTTTTCTCTTTTCAACATCAATGAAAACATAAAATGAAATCCAAAAACACAATTTTATTTAACTGCTTATTTCAAATTTATTTTGTTCACAATTCTCTTTAGTCACTGGTACAGAATCTCCATTTTCAACCTCTTGAAGATTGTGGAAAAATTCATTTTTTTTTTTTTAATTTCTATAAAATAGCAATAGTCCTTTACTAATAGTTACAATTTTGAATCATTAACTTATATAAGCCCAAGAAATAAAAACAATGTAAAATCATTCCCCACTTCTCATAGTTTTGATTGCCATCATAGATACTTCGAAACTGGAATAGAAATTGTGAAAACAGCCCATCGAGCCACTGAACCAACCTTACCTTCCTCTTGGAAAGACGGTCAACAGGTTATCCTGAGCAATCACTCGTACCGCGATTTCATTAATTCCTGTAACCGTAGCAAGTGGGCAATTCATTTCAGCCTTGCAGGATAGCCTTCTGCATTTTGACAAGAGGGCATTCAAGTAGCACCAACGTAATCTGATCACCCACGCACATCTTCATAGCTATCTGTACTAGGTACCTGGAAGTCCCTAAAAAGTTGATACAGAAACCCAGCAAGCCAGGGAAGGGGAAATATTCAGGATTTTACCAGGCGAACTGAAAAATGAGGCAGACCCAACTTAGGAGTTCGCTGTAACGAACTGACTGGATAAACAACATAGTAGTAAAGTTAGGAAGTTCCCATTTTCTCTGGCTTTTAGCTGAGCATCCAAGCATTTGATTGTCCTAAACCAGGAAAGTGAAGGGGAGTAACATGAACAGCATCATCTTCAAGAAAACTAATACATTGAAAAACCAAAGAGACAATGTTCAGTTGCATGCCAATTATCCACCCAGGTTTAAAGCCAATACAACCAAGAGAGAGACACCAAGGTTTGATCTCGTACATATATATTAGTTCCTCATATTTCAAAATCACATTTTCCTAGACTATACAGAAATCAGAACTTCAATCTTCTTACAGATAAATATGATGTGTTTCAGCAAATGCTAAAGAAGAACCGTCACAATAAGGTCAAATTAAAAAAAAAAAAAAAAAATCATAATTTTGCATGCATTAATAATTTAGGATTCACAACCCAGAATAAATTCTCAGGCTTATAAGTATAGAGACAGACCATATCAAACACAATACCACATCCCAAGAGAGACCGCTCCATGATCTACAGGAAAACATGTAATGATAAAGATGAAGCTGTTTCACTTCTATGTTCTTCTTTGGTAACCTTGTGATACCTGTACCTTTGGTTTTATCACCATCAGATTCTAGCAAATATTTGCTGTAATAGGGCCAAAGGTATCGGTATCAATGAGTCAATGAACTGAAAGCCCAGTAAACGTTGTTGCTTAATCAATTGATTTGGTAGAATCTGACGGTGATAAAACCGAAGGTATACTGAATCAAAAGCCCTAGCAATGCTGTTGCTGGACACATTTGTTTAGGATAAAAGGAAACAGGCTGAAAAAGGGACAATGAAATAACCATCCAAGAAGTACAACATATGAAGTCCGTCTCTTGACTTGAATATTATGATACAAGTACCAAAAGTCTTTGATGTTCTATATCCCTCGCAAATGTAGCTGCTAATTCATGGAGTTCTATATCCCTCTCATATATAGCTGCTAAATAATGGAGAAGGGACAGGATGAGAAGACTGAAGAAAGGGAACCAATGAGGAAAAATTGACAAACATGGAAGCCAGTGTATCGATCTATCATCAGAAGTAACACAACATTACAACAATCATTAAACAACCAAATAGTCTGGAAAACATTTGTTATTATACTATAGCATTGGAGACAAAAGACTCGATCATGCTTTATACATAGCACAATGAACATGTCAAGAATACAAAGTCCTCTTTAACCAAATACATAGTATAAGGCACCTAAACCATAAAATAATTCCAGGAGGAAGATCATGCCATAAACTAGTTAGCTTCAATTTCATTGAAGAGATGCATGAACTTTTTAAACAAAGAACTGATTAACCAAACTAAATCAAATTGATCATGACTTCCTCTAGAAAAAGGACATAAAAGAAAAAAATATACGCACAATTACACATTTCATAATAATATGAAATAGTGATAATTTATAATATTTAGGAGCTACACTAGAAGACTTGGAGCATACCTTTGTGGCAAACTGATTAATGACCCAGATGCTAGAAATCAAAACATGAGAAATAAATATATGATTGAACTAGAAATAATGACCCAAAATGTTGACTGGAACCTTAAAAATTGAACTACAGGCACTGCCCTTACAGGGGCATCCCATGTTCAGAAGTTACCTGAACAGTTCAGAACATTGCAAAATTTAAGTCAAGGATTTGCTTCAGCAAAGAGATGTTGCAAGCAAACAAGAGATCATAGGTTAAAATGAGTACTGCCAATATCATCAGATATGCTTGAGAATCATTTAAGCAAAGGCAATCAAATTACACAGCTTGCACAATGTTTGAAGAATGTAAGCTTCCAAAATCTGAATGCACTGAACAGTAGCAATACCTGAGCAAGCACATCTTGATATACACATGGCAAAACCTGGAACAAGCCCAATATGTAGGCTTTGCTAGTTCTGTAGCATAGGATAAGAAAAATAGAGAAGCAGCAACAGGCAGCATTGCTAGAGTGAGAAAAAATCAGGCACAGAAGCATCAGTAAGAAAATTCTATGGCAAAAGAAACCAGTTCTCCAATCTCATTCGCCATTTCATAAGGGTGATTAAAAGAACTGGCCAACCGAATCGATTAAAAAACCAATAGAAACTGAACCAAAAAATCAGTTAACCGAAACCGTTAACCTATCATTTCTTATTGATTTTTTTTCTTTTTTCCATCTTTCTTATTTTTATTATGTTTTTCAGTTAACTGAAAACCTGGTGATTAACTGACTGGTTTTGGGTTTCGATGATTTTTCTTATTTTGGTTCAGAATATTTCTAAACTAAAACTGACCTGTCGCCTTTTTAGGGGGCACGGTTCAGTTAACCACACTGTGCTCACCCAAAATAGACCTCAATTCAGCGTAGTGCTTCACATAATTACACAAATAATTAGGGAATTGACTCTATTTTATCCTAAACTTTCTGATTTAAAAAAGCCTTCGCATTATATTACTACTTTTTGTTTTGTATTGGATAGGCCTGTTTGAACAGTCATGCATTGTTAAATAACAGTTTATATATGCTACAACTACAACCATCTGTCTTAGAAAGTGAGAGAAGAAGGGATGCAGAGAGAGACAATGATAGAACCTACATTTGAAGCCAAACTATCCCGAATGGTGACAATAGAGAAATTCTTGTTAGAAATAGAAACAAAAATAACTTACTGTAAAAGAACATAAGGGCTACATGCACATTCACAAAATGTTTTTATTACAAAGTTCTGCCAGAATATATTCATGCTTCTCTAATCACTTGCAATTGACTACTCTTAGTTGTTCATCAGACCTAATTAGATAAAGAAATTTAAAATCTATCCTACAATAAAATGATCCGTAAAGACCCAAGTAAATTATTTAAGAAAGTTAAAGAGACCAGGAATCTGCAAAATATACATTGGATGTCAACAACCAGGCAAATGTGCGAACGAAATGCTGGTGCCTCTCCATGATTAAATACTACATACAACAAAAGACTACCAAAAAAACAAAGAAAGAAAAACAACAAAATGTAACAACAACAAAAAGGAAGAGTCTTACTTCACTAACTAGCCTTGACCTTGTCATCTCCAACAACAGAGAGTATTGGCAAGCTACTTAGAAACTCATCAAGACCTTCAAAAAAACTGATGCCTTCGATGTTATCTTCCTCTCCATTTTCAGCTCCATTCCCTTCACTAACTCCCGGCACGGCCTCTTCCACCTCGTTACTAAACATTACATTCAAATCCAACTTCCCCAAATCCTTCGCTCCTCTCTTCTTCCCACTACTCCCCTCCCCTTTCCTCACTTCACCTTGCACATTACCTCCACCACCGCCGATGCCATCCCCATTTTGAACAATCACCTTCTTTCCCCTGTCACTCTGTGCTCTCTTCACATTTTTACTAGGGGTTGTCGATTTCCCTTTATTACTTTTCACTTTCTTTCTTCTATTATTATCCCAATCATCATCAGAATCAGACTCATCATCATCACTAGGGTCAGATAAATCTATATACACATCATCTTTATAAATTATTTTCCTCTCAGATCTCTTTACTTGACTACCACCACTTTGCTTTAATTTCTCAGTACCGGGTAAAGGTGTAGCAAACATTGCCGACACTGGTGACCAAGTCGACCCAAACCCACCTCCACCATCTTTTCCATTACCTGAAAACCCTAATGGAAAATAACCCCAACAACAAAAGTAAGTATCTTTACCATCCATCACAGGCGGTGACGGTATCATTGCTGCATGAAACGCTCTTTTACATTTTTGACACCTGATTGCACAATCCTCATACCCTTTCGGATACTCGTAGAGAATAAAACAGTACGGACATGCAGTCCAAAAACCCGATACTTCTGACTCAGTCACAGTGTTAGAAGACGGAGTAACGCGTGATGATGACTCAGCATTATTAGTCTGAATATTAGGCCGACTTGGTTCCGGCGATTTTTGCTGGACAGCTGGCCTGCTCGGCTCGGTAGCTGCTACAGGCGGAGTTTCTCGTTGAGCTGACTCAGTTGCTTTATTTTGAGCTACAGGAAAAGGCCGAGTCGGCTCAGCTGTTGATTTAGGTTGAGAAGCAGGACGAATCGGCTCAGGAGTTGGAGCGGCTTTATGCTGTGCTATTGGCCGAATCGGCTCAGTCATTCTTGGCTGAGCAGAGCGAGTTGACGGAATTGACTCAGTATAACTCGTAAAAGTTGTCTGTTGTTGTAGCTGCTGCTGTTGTTGGTGGTGGTGCTGCTGCTCCTGATGATGATGAAAGTCTTGATGGCTGGGTACACCGACTTGACCGAATTGTTGTTGTTGATGCCCTAACTGACCGAGCTGACCGAATTGACTCACTTGCAACTCATGATCATACAATGCTTTTTTGGATGGATTTGAAAACACCAGCCAAGCTTCGGATACAAGTCCAAAAGCATGATCAGCGAAAGAAAGTCTAATCCTTGTTGGATTCAACAACAAAGCTAACTTTCTATACTGAGTCGCGACGAGTTCCATTGACTGACTCAGTCTCGGTAACTGCAATATCGCGTAATAATCATGGTTATTGCTTCCTGTATTGTGATTTATTATTCTTAAATCTCCGGCGAGTAGCGTGTCTGCCACAGCGATTATTTGATCCGCGAATTCAAGTAATCTCGGGTCGGATTCTCTGGCTCGGATCGCGAAACTTTTCGCTCCTTGAAAATCGCGCGCCGTCAATAGCTTTTCTGATATTGTCAACCACCGTTCTGCTTCTATTCTGTAACCGCCACCGCCACCGCCACCGTCCATTTTATTCTCTCTCCGAAACTTAACTTTTTCTCTCTCTAGGATTTTTTTTTTTAAGGGTTAGGGTTAGGGTTAGGAAAGAGAAGAAAGACAACAAGGAAAGTGTGGTTTTTGTTGAATGGACAAATTAGGACACGTGCTTGTCAATAAAATGACAATGATTTACTGGTTTAGGTGTTTAAAAATTAGGGTATTTTCGTCACTGCAACAACCATTTCTGGTAATCGGAAACATAGGGAAATGTCTGAGGGTAAAATGGTAATTTCAGAGGATTATCTTTTGTCCGATAGAGAGGAAAGAGGAAATAGGCGGTGTGCATTTTTACAATTTCGGGTGGACGAGAAAGGGCCTATCCTTTTTGGCAAATGACAGGTGAGTTGACGTAGAGTGAAGGGCGTACTGGTCATTTCAGGAAGCAGTCCGGGCAATCAGAGAGAAGAAGGTTAGTTAGGGATTGGCAAAGAGGGAAATCAGTGAGGGTAAAATGGTAACTGTCGCTAGTCAGGTTTTTCCCCATGTGGGATATTGTCTGATACAGAGAGGAAGAGAGGAGAAATGGGAGGCATGGAATTAATTATTGTAATAAATTGGACAAAAATGGACATGGCAATCCTGCTTGTGGGGGTCGTGAGTGATGGGTAGAGTAGGAATTTAATAAAGACAACATGGGAGTTGAAATTTATTTAATGGGTTCTTCATTTTTTGTTGTTTCTTTAATTGATTATGATAGGGCAGGAGTGTGAGAGTGAGCAAGAAAGCGAAAGCTTTTTGTCATTGGGTAATATCTTTCTTACTTTATTACATAAAACAATTGTATTTTCAATTGAGTATTGGATATATATAATATGTCCAAAGTTTCTCCCTCAAATTGATATGTGATCATAAATTAACAAATTCTTATATATTTCATGTTATTTATGTGAAATTTAAAATTTGAAGATTAAAATCGTTCGTATTTATTTATTTAATATAAATTTAAAATCTTAATCAAATTAGTGAGATATTATATTAAAATATATCTTTATTTATTCTAATTATGAAGAGAAAAAAATAAAGATTCGAGCCCAAAAATCTCCATCCGAGTTTCATAGAGCTATCTCGCTCGACAAAAGACTTAGTAATGTTTGTCTGATTAAGATTATAAGTTGGATTTTATGACAATGTATAAACCTTTGCTAGCTTAACTTTAATAAGTTCATCACTCTAACATTTTATTAACTTAAAAAGGTGACTTAATGGAAGAAGAAAGCTGGGTTGGCGAAAAGAGAATGTTGGACTTGTGAAAGACTTAGCTCTCGTATAATGGTTGGGCCTTGGAAATGAGATAAGGGGAATGGGTCATCCCAATCATTAACTAGAAGCAATATGCTACGGGTATATGCATCTCTATCACGTATTTCTTTTTTCACGTATTAGTATAGTGCTTTGCTTTTTAGTTTGAGGGGAGCCGGTAGCTCTTTAGTTATAAATAACTATATTAATGCGTTTCATAATTTTATTCAAATAATAACCTATAATTATTTAAATAGTAACTAATAAGTTTTAGAATTCTTAACAGAAATAGTTTATATCAATTTCAAATTAAATTCTTATAAATTATATTAATTTATATATATGATTAAATTATTTTTATTTATTTTTAAAATTTTAAACTAAAAAATTTAAAAAGCTTATACCCTCTTTTTATTTTTAGCATAAAATATTTTAAAAAAATATAAAAAATAAATGAAAGAAAGTAATTCTAAAATATTTTAAAATAAACTATTACAAAATAGATCTTCTAATTATTTCACTCAATATATTATTATTATTATTATTTATTTTTTTACTGTATTAACTATGTTATTATAAAAATAAACTTAAAAGATAATTTTTATATACTAAAAATATGTTATATTATGTATAAAATTCTTAAAATGAAATAACAAATATAATTTTTTAATTAAAAAATAACTAATTGATGCCCATATTAGTAATTAAATATATAAACAACATAAATAATTTTATAAAACAAAAATATTAATCAACTAATTATTGGCTGTTAGCTACGGCAATGACTATTGGCTACCAACCGCGAACGGTGGAAAATTATGCCATGGTCAGAGAGCACTTTGTTTGGTGGTCTAGGAACCAGGGGGTACGTGTGGGACGTTGTCCATTTTTCCTTTATTTGGCTGACCTTTTTATTTTATTTTAATAAAATTAGTTATAAAGAGTAATGACAATCAATTAATAATTAATATATTACCATAATTCATATTCATAATATTCGCTAGCTTATTAATATATGTTTATTATTAATGAACAAAATATTTATTAATTAATTTAAATAATATATATAATATAAATATAACGTAAATCATTTCTATAATTAAAAAATAAAAAAATGTCAAGCTAAAATTATATTATAAATATTCAATTTTTTCTATAAATATCTTTTTAATAAAATAAAGTTTGCAAAATGAACATTTAATATTTAGACAGCGAATATTCATTACATGTTTAATAAACATTTAGTAAAAATTTAACAAATAAAAATTATTTAAAAAAAGAAAATTTATAAATATCCTTCTCAGATTTTGCATAATCTACACTTACATTCCTTATTTTTTTAATAATATGAACTTTCATCCCTCACGTTAACTATCATCTATGTTAACTATCATCTATTTATGCGTTAGTATTGTGTGAAATTACAGAAAATGGCTATAAAGTTTACTCAATTTTATATTTTTATTACTTTATTTTAATAAAATTTTATTTTTTTTAGATGGAAGAAAACAACATCTTGTAATTTTTTTTCCTAATTTAGGTTAAATATATCTTTATTTCATTCTAAAATAAATTTCAGTTTAATATAAATTCACGTAACAGTAAGTCATTCCAAGTTAGTAAAATATGACACTTCAATACTTTGACCAATTTAAAATTTATTAAACTAATAGACTGCTAACAGAAACACTATTACGATGAACAACATACAAACAGGAAAAATGAAAATACATATTTTTAAAAACTAGAAAATAAAAATACAGATTATGTCGAATCTTAGAAGAAGTTTATAATTATCCTTTAAAGAAATACGTGTTAAAATTCTAACACATGCATTATATTGAGAGTGGACCATAATATAATATGATTCAGGAACCATAATATAAAGCTCCACAAACAATAGGTTAGCCAAACAGGATCTTAAATTTTAATCTTCTTTTTTTTTTTTTTTTCCTTAACTCCAACTGGACTAGGCTAAATATGAATGGGCTAAGGGCTCTTGTTTCCTTACTAGGCTTCAACCTTTACATGCAATCAAATTAATTTGCACATAGGCAATGTTTGTTTTGCAAAAAGAATATCTTTTTTCTTGCTGCATTAATTTTTTTTTTAATTTATTAAAATAATAAAAATTTATTTCTTTCGGTTGATCAACACAGCTGATGGTAAATATTTATTTATATTATATTCAATGATACAAATTAATAAAAATAATTTATATAATTAAAAATATTATAATTAATTTTTTAACTCAATTATATTTATTCTTAAAATTATTTATAAAGGTTATTTTAAAAATTTAAATTTAAATTCTATTAATAAATTTTTTAATTTTAAATACTATGATTATAAATAATATAATTATTTAACTATTAAAAATTTTAAAATAGTAATTCTTATTATAAAATATAAAAATTTAATTATATGATATCAACTTAAAATAAGTTATTATTAATAAACTTGAATAAAAATAATATTATCTAAAAAGAAAATCTATTAGCTGATAAGAAAAATTTTTAAAATAAAATTGATACAATAATAATTGATTGAAACTAAATCAGCTATCACCTACTGTTTTTTAAATTTTTACTAAACGTTTTAATATAATTATTCAATAAAAAATAACTATCAGCTGCATCAATTCTCTGAACAAAATACCAATTTTATTTTGGATTGCGAATGGATAAAATCTTTTTGGTTTTCTTAAAGATTTTGTTTTAATACTAGAAATTGCTTCTAACGAGAAGCAAATAAGTTGATGTGTTTCTTAAAAGTAAGTTTAACATAATAATAATTTATAAGAAATTAAAATTAGTTACACTCAATAATAATTTTAAACACACTTTAAATATAGTAAACTAATTTACTAACTATACGTTATTTACTATAATAAACATCGACAATTATCTCTAATGACTTTTGGCCGCTACAGGCACCAGCCACAAAAAAGAATTACCATTTTTTTACTCCTTTAAATAATTATCTTTATATTTATATTTTGTTAGAATTGAAATAAACTTTTTCTGTCAAGTTTTAAATACTTTATATATTTATAAAATAGGGCAACTAGGATTCAATTCCCTATAAATTATTGTCCTAACATTAGAGTTTATTTAGTTTTTGAGATTTAGAAAAGTTTAATAGTAAAAAAGTTTTTTTTTTTTTTTATATTTGTTATCAAATTTAGCATATAATTTTTTAATTTTTATTTTCAATATCATATTTTGACATTAATTTCATTTTAACCTATAATAAATATCAATTAAATTTATTGATGTGGTGTGAATTTTGATAAAAAAATTGAATCATCATCTCTATTATTAAATTATTATCGTTTAAGCATATAAAATTTATTCAATTTTAAATTCTTTTAAAAAATAATTTTATGTATTTAAGTGATAATATTTTAATAATGAAATAAAAGAATAATTCTAATATTGACTCAATTTTAATTTTATTATGATTTAGATGTAATATTTTCTTTTGAAAAGCTAATTCAACACTAAAATTTAGTACTGAAATTGAAAAATTTGAAAATCAGAAAAACCTTTTTAGCAATTAGGCCATTTAAAAAAATGCTTTTGAAGAAAAGTTGATAAATGGGCTCTTTTTCTAAAAATAAGTTTGCCAAAATCACTCCACACAAATTAAATCAAAAAATTAGTAATTGCTTTTACAATATTCAACAATAATCTCAAACATGTTTTAAATTAATTTCCAAAGACACAAACAAAGCCTAAGATAAAAACAAAGATCACACATAGCAACAATCTTTTTGAGCAAAGTACAGTTTGTGTAAGAAAGGGAAAGAATATCCGAGAACTCAGGATTAAAAAGAATTTATATAATGTTTCATAATTATTAAGAGTGTTGTAAAATATATATATTAAAATAGAAAAAACAGAAAAGAAAAACAGTCAAAAGTTTCAGCATCTGAAGTCTCTTTCTTGGCTTAGTTGGCCTCGCCATTAAACAAGCACGCACACTTTGTTTTCTCCGTCTCTCTTGGAGTCTTTTTCTTGATCCAACACAACAACACCACATACCCTTCTCTCTCTCTCTCCTCTTACCCCTTTTAAAATAAAAAGCTAAAGACTTTACAAATGGCTGTCTCCATTTCACTTCCTTATTTCTCTCCACATCTTATTACACACAGAAGGCACCGTTTTTTATATTCCAAACCTCTCTGATGGCTGCTCTTTCACCTTCTTCCTCTGTTTCAAAGGAACCCTTTTCTTGCACATCCCTCGTTAAGCCCACAGACTCTAAATCTTTATCATTAAGAACCCAGAAAGTAAATTAACTTCTCTAATTCTTGCTACTTTTTGCTATACATTTATGTGTATGTGTATCATTTGGTTCGTTTTTCTTGATGGGTGTAGATTAATTTGTGTTTTTCTTTACAGATCCTTGATCCTAAAGAGAAATTAGGTGTAACTGAGCATGCCCGTTTGAGATTATGTGCTGTTTCAAAGTAAGCTCTTGTCAATTTCTTTTCTCTTTTGCTGTTATATTCGATTCATCTTTGGAAGAAATTTTTTTTTTTTATTTGTTGTTCTTGTTGTTTTCTTTTCCCCTAGCTTTGCTCGAATTTCCTAATTTCCTATTATAATACTGTATTTTTATGTTGTTAATTCCTTGATTTAGCTCAACTACTACTCTACTAGTCTTATAAGTTGTTTTGGTGCTGAATTGTTTCCCTAAAGAGATGATCTTTTCAATTCCTTGAGCTGAAGTTCTATGTACATAAAAATGTTAGTTTCTCTATTTGCTGTATGCTGATTTCTGTATTTAGAAACCAGCATGTTCCAGATCATGCTTAATAAGACCAGAATTATCTCTAAATGTTCTGTTTTAGCAGATTTCTAGACATACCTGTTGTTACTCGAGTTCTTTTGATTTAATCATGTCTCTTATTTGATAAAAATTACAACTTAAGTAATTCATTGAACTTGACATTACTGAAGCATTTGTTTATGCTGTTACAAATGTCTTCTTCAACCTTTTCAGCAAATCGGGCTTGAAATTGAAGGCCTCAAAGGAGCCTCCAGCACTGACCAAGGAACTTAAAACTGATAGAATTGAGAGCCCTCCAGTGACCAAAGATGATCGTGCTTTATTTGACAAGATGAAGCAAAGGTTTATGAGTTTCAAACAGAATACATACATGTAAGCAGTGAAGAACTTTGGCATGTTTCTATTTTTCTTTGATGAAATTTTTTTTAAGCGTGTTATTTTGAAATTCATTTTTTGAGCAGGAAAAATTTGGAACACTTTGAAAATCTTTCAAAGGGTCAAGCGCCAAAGGTGATCATGGCTTTTCTAGTTTATTAGCTGGAAGTTATTGTTACACATCATAAATATTATCCATTCACTTTGGCATTCACTGTAATTGACTGCAGAACTGTTGGCAAATATGAATTTGACTAACATTTGTGGACAGTTTATGGTGATTGCTTGTGCAGACTCCAGGGTTTGCCCCTCTAACATTCTGGGATTCCAACCAGGAGAAGCATTTGTGGTGCGCAATGTTGCAAACATGGTGCCCTCATACGAGGTATATTATACATATTTGATGAACTCATACTTGTCCATCTGCGATGCTCTGAAGTTAACTGTTGAGAAAAGATGACATGGAAATACTAATTTGTTGGCATCTGTCTTTCTTGTTTTGACCCTGTTTACTTTTGTGCAGAGTGGACCATCAGAAACAAATGCTGCATTAGAATTTGCTGTAAATTCCTTGAAAGTAAGAATGCTACAAATCTAAGTGTCGTTTTTATATTTTGTGCCATGTGCCTATGAAGCCTTGCATTTCATTTTCATATCTGTAAGAAATTAATTTGAGTGTGAGGGGAAGTAAATCGAGACAAGATCAAAGAAGCATATGTTCTCACTTAGATGCTGTATATTAAATATGCTGTAGTTTTTTGAATCATGACCAATAACTTGGGTTGCCGTGCTCTAAGATAGTTCAGAATATTTGGGCTATCTTGCAAAGATTGGCTAGTATCACATGGAAGAGTCAGATATGATCTATGTTTTGCTTCGTGACCATGAAACCATATGCATGAGTCATTTAGCCTTCAAAATTATATCTTGTATTCTTTGGGAAATCAAAGATAATTCCTTTTGCAGGTTGAAAATATTTTAGTCATTGGCCACAGTTGCTGTGGAGGCATTCGTGCTCTAATGAGTATGCATGATGATGTGGAAACAAGGTTCTGTTACAATGACTTTTTTGTTGTTTCTTTTAATTATCTCCTATCGTTTAATGAAAAGAAAGCCATGCCATGCATTTCTCATATATATATTTTTTCTTTTCTTTTCCCTCCTTTTTCAGTAGTTTCATTGGAAGTTGGGTGGCTGTTGGGATGAATGCAAGGGTAAGAACAAAGGGTGCTGCTTCTAATCTCAGCTTTGACAGGCAGTGCAGACACTGTGAGAAGGTAATTTATCTCTTTTCTCTTTTTCTCCTTAAGCATTGTAACATTCAAGTGCTTGTACTTGTCTACATTTTCTTATCAGAGATATGTCATGAGCTCTTCTATATTGATTTAATACAGGATTTTTCTTGGATTTTATGGGCTTTTGTTTTCTTCAAAAGATTTCTCTACTAAATTATTCTCTCATTGGCTTCTTTCCTTTTCCTTAAAAAAAGAACTTTCTTATTTCATTTGTTTTCTTTGTAAATGCATTGGGGTTGGCCAATTCAATATTTGGATGACATCGCTTTTGTTATAGGCACAGAATGTAAATGAAAATTTTCAGCTTTTGTGCCCTGTGAAGTCTCCTCTGAACGACAAATGGATTAGCTTTGCAAAGCACTGAATAAAGAGGGATTTAACTAATGATAGGTGGCATAAAGTTGTAAACCGATGCATAAACTCTTTGTTTAAAAGTTGCTGAACAATTTCTTGCCTTTTCATAGGAATCAGTTAATTGTTCATTAGCAAACCTCCTAACTTACCCATGGATAGAAGAAAAAGTGAGGAACGGCGAACTCTCTATTCATGGTGGCTACTATGACTTTGTTGACTGTGCATTTGAGAAATGGACGCTGGATTACAAGGCAAGCAATTTGAAGGGAGAAAGTGGCAAAATTGCAGTAAAAAATCGAGCATTTTGGTGCTAAATCTTGCATTTGCTTCCTCTGTTGTATCACCACGTGTGTTTAGTTCTTCTATTTTGTGTTTTTTTACTTATAAATATCAAAACAGTTGAAAAATAATGTTTATTCCCTTGAATCCAGGGAAAAGCTACCCTGTTGTATGTGTGTTGTAATTAATGTTTCTTTCTTTTCCATTATAGTACAAGCTATTGTAAAATTGTACCTTCGGAATACATCTATTTTGCAGAAATATTCATAGTGCAGATTTCTGCAGATGACCCCTTTCGATCTTTCTTTATACTTTTATGGATAAGTAAGAATATGAGGTTAATTGGTCTAATTAATCATCCTATAAAACATAGCTCGTTAAATCCTGCGGAAGTGCACTTCTGGAGCTTTGTGCCTTTAAATTTATTCTCTGTTTATAGCCTCATTGCCTGCATTTATGTCCAACTTTGATCTGAGCCAAAGGGCACAATGCTCCAGGACCTTTTTGTTTAGATTGCTGCATGGAAATTGTAACATGTAAGGGGACTGGAAACGTTAAAGCGAGATGCCTGATGGATGGATAATGCCATGGAGCTGACTAAAAATGTATGATTTTATCGAACAGATGACTAAACTTGGCTACGCCTATTGATTTGATTGATAACTTAAGCAGATTACTTGTAATAGAATATCAACAAATTATCTGCCTTTCCCTTCTCTCAAAGGAAAAATGTTATAACTTCGAAACTTGATTTCTTGCAGTAAGAAGGAAAAAAATAATTTAACCACTGATCTTTACCTGATAGCTTAAAAATTCATTTGCTACACGAAAGCTTACATGCATTCATCTTGCCCGTAAAAGACATTGTTCAGTTGTTTATCAACTGGATGATTGCGAACATAAGCAATCGTGTTCTAGATGATTGTGGAAGTAAGAACTTTTTGGGAGATGACTTTGTATCAGTGTCATTGGTGAGAAGTTGAACCACTAACTCACAATTTTTCCCACCAACTCAGTTTTGAAGTCTCCCTGTTTCTCATCATCTACATCTATAAAAGCTCAGCGTACTCAGGTCATGATCACAAGGCAGAGACTTAACACTCCTGTAGTTGCTGTAACTCTCATTCCTTGCAAATCTGTTGTCATCTGAACCATCTATGGCTTATCATCGCTTCCTATTATTCATGTTACCACTTGTGTGGATTAGTATGGCAGTACTGAACAGCCAGACAATTCTGGTGAATGCGCGCCAACTGCTGGAAATAACATTTCCTGAAATACCTGAGCTTCCGAAGCCTGAATTGCCTTCTTTCCCTAAGGTTGAATTGCCACCATTACCAGAAATACCAACTTTGCCAAAACTTAAGTTTCCAGACTTGCCAAAACCAGAATTACCTGATTTGCCAGAGCCTGAAGTGCCAGAATTGCCATCCATTCCTCATTTTCCTGACTTGTCAAAACCCACATTACCTGCCATTCCATCTATTCCTAAGGACATTAACCCCTTCCATGCAGCAACTACTCCATAAGTGATTATACCTTATAATATATTTCTTAATTAGCGGATTTCGTAGCAAACTTCATCCAGTGCTTAATGTTATAAGGTGTATTGCCCTAGTGGTGGGAGTATTACATTGTGTGTTTCTTGTTGTGCTTATGACTAATGTAACTTATCAATGGCATTTGATATATTAAAATTGTACTCTTCTGGTCCTTGATTTTATGTAATAAGATAATGATAATATTTCTATCATCTTCAAGTGTGCTTTCTTATCTAAAACTAAATTTTTAGCAACTCCTAGTATATTGGTTCTAACACAAAACAAAAAAGATTATAGATAGATTATAGATTATTTTGGCAAGTGAAGTTAGCTGTTTCATACTGGAAACTCACATTAACGAAAAGCTGATTCCATAGAATAATCTCCAATCCGATCATTATGTCCTTGTTCTAGAAGTAAAATACTTGTCACAGTCTTGTATTTGTTGCAAAATCCATTCTAAAATTCAGTATCAAGATTACATAAGCTCTTCGTTTAGGAAAAAAGAAAAGATAACTTACAGTCATCAGTTCTGACTGCTTAGTTATGAATTACTACACTTCTCAATTTCTCATTTTTATGACCATGAAACCTTCTCAGAAGAATTGCTGTCAGGCTAGAATAATGATTTTACCTTTCATTTGTTCTCTCAATGGTGTTTAGAGCTGAAAGACGAATTTAGTGGCTATTTTTAGTTAATTCTGTTCGCGATCATGCAGCTTGACCAGAATCGAGACATCCAAACTTTTCTGTAGACTGCTGGTTTTGTAACTTGTTTCCTGAATCTATTGTATATCTGTTTTCAAGTCCTCCTGCAATTTTTATGTTTAATTCATTCATTCTTTGTAGTCCTGAATTGCCAAAGTATGAGATCCCCAAATTTCCTGAATTGCCACCTTCTCCCCACACTCTTGAGCTGCCAAAGCCTGCACGCCAACTCTTCCCAAGGACAGTAATTAAACAACTACCCGTTATGTTTCAGTGCTTAATTCTTAGAATAATCAAATAAATTTGGTTCTGTTCATATAAAAACTATACTTCAAAATGGGAACATAATTAAAGTACTGTTGCTTTGTACGATGAAGGCAGAGTTATAGGTAAATTCATATTTCTTTTTTTTATTATTAGAGGATTAGACGCATATAGTAATCAGTCGTACGCTACCTTATTACTGGTTAGCCAAGTAGCAGTTTAAATATCGGATTACAATCAACGCTACATCATAGTATACTTAATAATCACAACTGCCCTTCACTCGTAACAGAACCCTACTCCAATACAAAGTCCTCTTGTAAGTTGAAAACCCTTTCCTCTTATTTAGTATCGCCGCCTTCGATCCATTGATTTTCTGTCTGAAGATATCTCCTATCTGTCTTCAAAACCCTTTTCTTCTTCATAGGATCGCTCCATTCCCTTCTGTTGCTTTTCTTATCATTTAGACAATGGCTGTGTTGGTGAATCATTATAGTGTGTTAGGCCTTGCATCTATTACAGGCCCTAACCTGACAGACGAAGAAATCTCCAAGGCTTTTAAGAGGATGGCATTGAGGTTACATCCTGACAAGGACCCCCATAATCCCAATGCCAATTCCAGTTTCCAGAAACTCCTCTCCTCCTATGAAATTCTCAGAAATCCGATTTCCCGCAAAGAATTTGATCGTCTTCTTCAACTTCAACAACAGCATCAGAATCAGGTTCAGAATTATCATCAGAATCAGCCTCAGCCTCAGAATCATCATCGGTCTTGCAACAAGCGGCAGAGAGATGAACAAGAAGAGTCTTCCAAGAAGCGTCCGAGACAATCCATGGATCCAAAGATGCCTTCTGAACCACCAAAGGATCCTTCTTTCACAAAGAAGAAGTTCCTTTCGGAATTTGATCGCATTAGTAAATTAGTTGCGCAAGGTGGTCTTCAGAAGTTGGTGGTTAATGAAGGCTATCATCATATTAGATTGTTTTAGATTTTAGTATGTATAGTAGTATGGTTATGTATGATTAGCAAATTTACAGAAACGAGATATGTAATCTTTTTGGTACATGAATGAGAAAACTCAATTCAGTTATGGTTACGTATTATGTTGCAGTCTTTGATCTTCATATAATGCTTCATGTTGCAAGGTTTATTTAATTCTTCAGTTGCATATGATACTTTGAATGTACATTGACAACTATTTCTTGATTGAGGATGTTGGGAATGTATAAAACAAAGAGTGTAGTTACTCATGTTCCTGCAAAAACAAGACTGCGGTGATCTAGCAGATTTGTTTTACGTAGATGGCTTAATGTTAAAGATCTCTGCACAGGAATTTGTTGTGGGTTTCCAGGCTATTGGCTCAGAATTTATGTTGGTTATGAGCTCTACCAGAGGCACATTTGTGTTTAAGTCAGAAAACTGGGCATGGAAAGTTTACCCAGAGCAACAATATGGATGCAATTTCAAGGGATATTGCAAGACTCTGAGTCTTGATTGCAATAGTAGAGCGAGAAGAGTTATTGTTCTCAGGAAATGCATGTTTGATCATCTTTGAGTAGTAAAGTGATGATCCAGGCATGCAAGTCCAGTTATATATTTGATTTTGAGCATGACATGATAGATCAAATCTAGTTAGCTAATTAATGTTTTCAGGGATGGCTATCGCAATGTCCAATTCAGTTACTAATAACAAAAAGAAAAATACTAAAACGCAAAGAAGTACTGAATCTAATTTATACCGCATTATTATGGTTTTTTTTTTTTGCAAACCAATGGAGAATAAATACATGATGCCACTGGAATAAGTTTTTCATTTAGCATGGAAGCCAGTATGACAAGTTTTCATGAAAGTAAAATATAGCCTTTAGACGGCAAGGAATCACGACAACAATCATAGAGCTGCTAAAAACTAGCATGGAGACTTTACTTCCGCAGCGAAACATTTGCCAGGACAAAATCATGTTCCAAAACTTAGCTTGAAATGTTGACGTATCAATGGAAAGCTTGAAATAAACATCTTCAGGAAGGCTTGCTTGCTGATGCTAAAGGCACGTAATTCATCACAAACGACAAACAACACAAGGTTATCGTCTGTCCTGATCTTAAATAAGGCTAATCAGAATTGGTGTTCTGAATGGAGTTTAAAGCTGAAAAACTAGTATAGTTTTATTGCTAGTTTGGTTTTGTAATTCTGAAGTGGTGTAGGTATAATTTCTGTCAAAGTATTAGCTTCATTTCCTGCCGCTTTTGCTTTAGACTGTTTTCTGTGGTTTATTCTGTGTTGCTGTTTCCTGCAGTTATTGTTTCGGTTGTATTCTTTATTTGAGCTCCTAGCAGGATAGTCATCCTGCTTCAATGTTGGGAAAAATATAGCAGAATATTTGTCTGTGATTACATTCCACAAGGTTCAATTCACTAAATTGCAATTAAAGTTAATATCTATGACTAAGACTAAAGGACAGGTTTAAGCATTGTTTTATATGATATTAAAGATTATGTTATGAGGATATCTGAAAGAACTGCAAAATTATATCTGTGTTATTGCAGATTCCATAGTGAGAACACAAGACTTTGATTTCCCAAATCAATGGCATTAGTGTTCATAGAAATTGTATATCACACATTTAATGATTTGAGAAATCTTTTAAATCCAGAAAACAAGTCTGTGTAGTCTAGCCATAGCTGCTGATAGGCCTTGACCAACTACTTATGGACAAATTTCAAGCAATAATTTCTACGAAAATTACAATGGCGTCCTTGAGGTTTACCCTCCAAAACACTTTGGTCCATGTGTTTTCAAAAATTAATCTTTGGTCCCTAAAGTTTAAATACCATATGAGAATCTAGGCCATGAGGTTACCATAAACTTTCAGTCCATATATTTATAAAATAATAATACTTTAGTCCCTATATTTATAAAAGGGCAAATACTTTAGTCACTCTAATTTTGATTTTAATAAATGGGTTCGGATAAAACTTATTCTCAAAAGCGAGGTCAAAGAAAAGTGTCAAATACATATATATACACATCATACCATCCAAATAACTTAGCAATATGTGAGACAAATGCAACCTTTAATAGATTCAAACTAGCACTCATCCATATTTGTACTTCTGATGCTCTATTTTATTATGCATTCTTTACAAAAATTCACCTTTTATAATCTACCAACTCTTTATTCTATGCCCTATTCAATTCTACTTATTGTGCATTAAATTGAACAATTATTTCGTTCTCAGGATTATCCTTTTAAAATCTTTTTAATTTATAAGCTCTACCTATAGATTATTCTCACTATAATTTAAGCATTTCTCATGATTAATTGCATTGGTTGATCACATCATAAAGTTAAAAAATGGTTGGCTTTATCCTAAAATAAAAAAAGTGGTAGATTGAGAAATGACAATTTTAATATAAAAAAAGACATATGGTTGAGTGCAAAGTTTGAATCAAAATTAGAGGGATTAAAGTGTTCATTTTTTTACAAAAACAGTCATTAAAGTGGTTATTGCTATAGACTAGAAAATTTAAGTGTAAATTTCAGATTAAATTGTTTGACAATTTTTAAACTCAAGAATAAAGGTTAATTTTTGAAAAGGAAGGGACCAAAGTAATGCCATTATAATTTCTCCTAATTGGTCTATAAGCACTCTCGGGGAAGGTATATATAAATAATAAATTCAGGATTTGAACCTCGAAAAATCCACTACTGTTCACAGTAATATGTCAAAGTTTGAGGATTCATGTGACTGTTAATTAGTTAGGTAAACTTTTATTAATTCATGCAGATTGATTCTGAGACTGATAGTATAAAAAGATCCATATTCCAGCAATCATCAAGAGAAATAAGAACAGCAATAGCTTCTTTTAGTCTTTTAACTGGAAAGTTTATATTTCAACATTGTTGAGTCTTATCTGATTAATGGACATGTGTAATTCATCTAGTTGTTGTAAGATAGAAAATAAATCAAATGAATATTGTATTCTTGGCAGAATGATCAGCTTCATAAAGCCAACAGTTGTAATTATTGTTTTGGCAGTATTATAGGTGAGAAGTTGAACTACCGAAAACAAGCTTAATTTCCCACCAAATTCCGCTTGAAACTTCCCCATTTCTCCACTTCCTACATCTATAAAAGCTGAATACACATGGAAAATAATAACTCATAAGTAATACTACTCATTTCTCAACAGCTCATATATTTTTTCTCCTTATAATGGCTTGTTTTTGCTTTCGATCATCCTTCTTTCTGCTCTTGCTTATCGCTTTATCAATCCATGTAGATGCACGACAACTTCTCGAAACAAAATTGCCAGAAGTACCTAAACCTGAATTTCCTAAACCAGAATTACCTAAACCTGAACTTCCTACTCTACCAAAAACTGAATTGCCTGAGCTGCCAAAACCTGAAGTGCCCAAACTTCCTGAATTGCAAGTGCCAGAATTGCCAAAACCTGAAGTACCGAAGGTCCCTGAATTGCCAAAGCTGGAAATTCCAAAAGTGCCAGAATTGCCTAAGTTCCCTGAATTACCAAAGCTTGAAGTTCCAAAAGTACTAAAAATGCCAAAACCTGAAATGCCTAAGGTTCCTGAGTTGCCAAAACCTGAACTGCCACCTTTGCCCCACTTTCCTGAGCTTCCAAAGCCTACCTTGCCTATCACACCAACTGTTCCCAAGGACATTAAACCACCTCAGTCAACTACTACTCCTTAAAATGCTTATAATTATACCATCTTACATTTCCTCGGTGGATTTTCATAGGAGATTTCATCTTGTGTTCGGTGTGGCATCATATATTGTCGAGAATAGAAATTTGTAGTTTATGTTTCTTGTCGAGTTAATCGTTCATGTAATTTTTATTGTTCAGATTGTTATTATCTTTTATAGTGGTTATGCTGGATTTGTTGTATTTTCTACTATTTCTTCAGCTCTACATGATACATGAATATATATAATATTTGTCTGGATTTTGTTTCGTCTTCTTGTCATTACTATATATTTGCATAAACAAGCTCCAATTAATACAATTCCACATAATCAACACCAATATTAGGCGACATCTCGTTTCTCAGTAATGAATAAAATAACCGTTATGGTCTTAAAACTATACTTTAAAATTGGAACAGAATTAAAGTGTTGTTGCTTTGTATATAATGAAGGCAGAGTTATAGGTGACTAAGAAGCTTCTATTTAAGTAGGTAAATCGATTTTTCTTTTTTTATTATTTATAGTCATCAATTGCATGCTACCTTTTGTTAACCAATACAATCAACGCTACCTCATAATACTTTATAATCACAACTGTCCTTCACTCGTAATAGAACCCCACTCCAAAACAAAGTCCTATTGTAAGTTCAAAACCCTTTCCCCTTATTGAGTATTGCTGCCTTTGATCCATTGATTTTCTGTCTGAAGATATCTCCCATCTGTTGCTTTTCTTATCGTAATCGACAATGGCTGTGTTGGTGAATCATTATAGTGTGTTAGGCCTTGCATCTACTACAGGACCTAACCTGACAGACGAAGAAATCTCCAAGGCTTTTAAGAGGATGGCGTTGAGGTTGCATCCTGACAAGAACCCTCATAATCCCAACGCCCATTCCAGTTTCCAGAAACTCCTGTCCTCCTATGAAGTTCTCAAAAATCCGATTTCCCGCAAAGAATTTGATCGTCTTCTTCAACTTCAACAACAGGCTCAGAATCATCATCAAAATCAGCATCAGCATCAGAATCATCATCAAAATCAGCCTCAGCCTCAGCCTCAGAATCATCATCAGTCTTGCAACAAGCGGCAAAGAGATGAACAAGAAGAGTCTTCCAAGAAGAGTCCGAGACAACCCGTGGATCCAAAGATGCCTTCTGAACCACCGAAGGAGCCTTCTTTCACAAAGAAGAAATTCGTTTCGGAATTTGATCGCATTAGTAAATTAGTTGCGCAAGATGGTCTTCAGAAGTTGGTGGTTAATGAAGGCTATCATCATATTAGATTGTTTTAGACTTTAGTATGTATATTAGTATGGGTATGTATGACTAGCAAATTTACAGAAACGAGATATGTAATCTTTTTGGTACATGAATGAGAAAACTCAATTTGGTTATGGTTATGTTTTGTGTTAGCAGTCTTCGGTCTTCATGTCTTGATGTTGCAAACGTTTAATTCTTCTGTTGCATGTGATACGTACTCTCAATGAATAATGATGAGCCCAAGTATGAAAGCGGCAAAAAAGAGGAAACCAGATCAGATATGAATCCCATTTTAAAACCTGCTAGAAAAGGATTTCTATTTCTATCTATAAAAGATCTCAAACTCACCCTTGTCTTTGGTGTCTCTGCTCTGCTTTTTCTTCGAGTCATAGGAGTCGACTCTTCTCTCTCTCTCTTACTAGTTATAGGCTTAATCTTAAAAATATCTCTGCAGAGGAATTTGTTGTGGGTTTCCAGGCTATTGGTTCAGAATTTATGTTGGTCATGAGCTTCTACCAGAGGCACATTTGTGTTTAAGTCAAAAAATTGGGCATGGAAAGTTTACCCAGAGCAATAGTAGAGTGGGAATAGTTACTGTTCTCAAAAAATGCTGGTTTGATCTAGCTGTGAGTAATAAAGTGATGATCCAGGCATGGATTGGTTCGGTTTACACCAGAAGTTCAGTTATATATCAAGTCTAGTTAGCTCATGATCATTGTAAAAGCAGTGCACAGATCATAATTAATGCTTGAGGGATGGCTATCCAATGTGCAATTCAGTTACTAATAACTAAAAGAAAAATACTAAGAAGAAAAGAGGTATCGAATCTAATTTATTCCACATTCTTATGGTTTTTATTGCTACCACAATGGAAAGTAAATGCAGGATGCCACTAACAAAAGTTTGTCCTTTTCCATGAAGGCAGTAAGATAAATTTTCCATTTCTCATCAAATAAAAAGAAAAAAAAGCCTTTAGAGGGATTATAATGTTTATTATTTCACAAACATAGTGACTAAATTATTGTTTGTTGATTTATAGATGTAGAGACTGAAAACTAATCTCAGACTCGACTGTTTTGACAATGTTTAAACTCGGGAAGAAAGATTAGTTTTTGGAAAAGCAGGGACCAAAGTATCTCTGCTCTATTCTTAAGCAGTCTCAGAATTTGAACTTCGATAAATCATAAGTATAAACAGGAATATTTCAAAGTTTGAGGATAGGTTGGCTCAACTGTGTCAAATTTGGTGAGAATAATTAATAGTTCTCCTTGTATAAGAACAATCAAACAAGAGATGAATGAATGAAGGTGAGTATGTGACCGTTAATTAGTTTGGTAAACTGCTTTAGTTTATGCAGATTGATTCTGAGACTAATAATAATGCAAGATCTATATTTCATATCATCTAGAGAAATAAGAACATGTACATAGCAATAGCTTCCAATTGGTCTTATCTAATTAATGACATGTGTAATTCATCTAGTTGTGGTAAGATAGAGAATCAGCAATTGCTTGCTACCATATATATATGTATTTATAAATCAATATTATAAATCAAATGAATATTGTTTTCTAGGTAGAATGATCAGCTTCATAAAGCTAACAATTGTCATGATTGTTTTGGATGTATTATAGGTGAGAAGTTGAACTACCAAAACACAAGCTTAATTTCCTGCCAAATCCCTCTTGAAACTTCTCCATTTCCCCACTTCCCATATCTATAAAAGCTGAACATAGGTGTAAATCAACTCACAAGTAAACAAGAAATATAATATTCATTCCTCAAAAGCTCAGATCTTTTCTCTCCTCATTATGGCTTATCTTCGCTTTAGATCGTCCTTCCTTTTGTTTTTGCTCATCGCTTTATCAATCCAGGTAGATGCAAGACAACTTCTTGAGATAAAATCACCAGAAGTACCTAAACCTGAACTTCCTACTTTGCCAAAACCTGAATTCCCTAAGCTGCCAGAACCTGAATTACCGAAGCTCCCTGAATTGCCAAAACCTGAAGTTCCAAAAGTGCCAGAATTGCCAAAAACTGAACTTCCTAAGTCCCCTGAATTGCTAAAGCCTGAAGTCCCAAAAGTACCAGAATTGCCAAAACTTGAGCTTCCTAAGTTCCCTGAACTGCCAAAGCCTGAAGTCCCAAAAGTGCCAGAATTGCCAAAACCTGAAGTGCCCAAGTTCCCTGAATTGCCAAAACCCGAACTGCCACCTTTGCCCCACTTTCCTGAGCTTCCGAAGCCTACATTGCCTACCATACCAACTGTTCCCAAGGAGATTAAACCACCTCAGTCAACCATTACTCCTTAAAATGCTTATAATTATACCATCTTATATTTCCTTGGTGGATTTTCATAGCAAACTTCATCTTCTGTTCTGAGTAGCATCATGTATTGTCCAGTATGGCAATCTGTAGTTTTTGTTTCTTGTGGAGTTGATTATTCATGTGATTTTTATTGTTCAGATTGTTATTATCTTTTATAGTGGTTGTATTGGATTTGTTGTACTTTCTACTATTTCTTCAGCTACTTATGATACATTAATATTATATTTTTTCTTTTCTTGGTTTTTGTTTTCCTCTTGATATGGGCTTGCCATTGTCATATATTTGTGTAAACAAGTTTCAATACCATTTCATAATCGACACTGATATTAGGCGATATGTCGTTTCTGAACAGTGAGCAAAATAATAGTTGCATTGGCGACTCTATTCAGTATGGATAAAACAAGAAAGAGATTCGTCTTTCACAGTTGTAAGGAGCAGCTAGCCTGAATATGCGCGCGCTGGCATATAGGACCTGTTCTCCTTTTTTTGGCTTTGAAAAGAGAAAAAGAAAAAGAAAAAGGAAGAAAAGATAAAGAAAGGACTTGTAATTTGTTTCGTTAAGCAATTGGTACGATAGAATTGCTATTGTTGAATTATTCTTATTATTTTGAAATTATATATTGAATTACGATTATTATTTTGAAATTATACTTACAGTTAAATCATTATAATATTTATAATAATATATAAAATCAGAAATTCTTATTAGCAGTATTTAAATTTTAATTTGTTTAAAATAATTTCTATAAATATTTTTAATAATAAATATAATTAAGCTAAATAAAATTAATTACAACATTTTTAATAATTATAAGTTATTTTTCTTAATTTATATAATTGAAAATAGTATATAAGATAAAATATATTTAAAACTAAATAATATTTTAAATAATCATTGAACATATTAATAACAACTGCTAATGAAATTTTATTAATCGGTTTAATTTATTAAGTACCAGCTATCAATCATCAACTACTAGCTACCAACCATCAGCGGCCGACTAAACATGCCCCATGTAACTTTTAATTGTAATCTTACTATTCAAAATTTGTTAAAAACAATTTTGATGCTATTTTTATAAAAAGTAAATTATACTAAACAATATTAAAAATTAAAAATGTTTAAAAAACCACTTCATAGAAAAAGTACCTATTGTATCGCCAATAAATTCCATTTAAAATTCTATTTAAATATATCATTTTTAACACATCAAAGCAATAAAAGAAAACTTAATAAACAACAAATAATAAATGGGCACCAGTTCTTATACAGTTCAGGTTATTAGAAATATAATAGAATATAATCTCTTTGATACTAAATTTGATAGGTAACATGAGATCAAAAGAAACTAAAGAAAAAAACGAAGATTATGTTATCAGAGGGAATTTTTTTGTGGCAAAACCTTGGAGAGTTTACCACTTGGCATTTAGCCCCCAGTGGTGAGATCAGGTGTATTTACCAAATGGATTTAAGTTGTCTAGATCTAGAGCATAATTGAAGGCAATATAACTTACATTAGTCCTCTTGGAAGAAAAGAATTCTTACCTTTTTTTGTAAAGTCTAATTAAATTAATGAACATGTATAGTCCTTCATTTGGTTACAACAAGGAGGAAAACAGGCAACTACAAGCTACCATCCTAATTGACTCTCCCAACTAAGTTTTTTTAAAAAAGTTTAAAAATAGAAAAGCTTGGAAGCTTTATAGGTGAGAGGTTGAACTACCCAGACAAAACTTTTCCACCAACTCACCTTTGAAACTCCCTATTCTCCACTTCCCATATCTATAAAAGCCCAGCATACAAACTTACAAGACAACCCATACATTTAGCAATTGATAGAGTTCTACCTTTCAAAGTGCAACGTGTGTCTGCTCCAAATATGGCCAATCTACACATATCATCCTTCATAATTCCAATGTTGCTGATCATTTTTTCATTGATGAGCTGCTCCACAAACTGTGTAGAGGCACGATGTCTCCTGGAGACACAATTGCCTGAAGTACCCAAACTTCCTAAACCTGAATTGCCACCAATGCCTAAACCTGAAGTCCCCACTATCCCAAAACCTGAATTGCCAAAGCCTGAATTTCCTAAATTTCCCGATTTGCCAAAGCCTGTAGTGCCTGAGTTTCCAAATCCCAAAGTGCCCAAATTCGTGGAGTTGCCAAAGCCTGAAGTGCCAGAATTGCCAAAACCTGAAGTGCCTAAATTGCCCGAGTTGCCGAAGCCTGCAGTACCCGAGTTGCCAAAGCCTGCAATACCCGAGTTGCCAAAGCCTGAAGTGCCAAAATTTCCAGAATTACCAAAGCCTGAACTGCCAGCTTTTCCTAACCTACCAGATCTGCCAAAGCCTGAACTGCCTAGCATACCAACTCTTTACAAAGATATCAAACCTCCTCAGTCAACTTCTAGCCCTTAAATAATTTCACCATTTATACTTCATTATTTGGTTTTGTGGTGCACATCTAGTTCTCCACATTGCTAAGTATCATTTATTTGTGATATTATTATACTTCAGGTGGAGCTTTCCTATTAGAGTGGCTGATTTCTGTATCATATGTACAACTTGTTCCAATTCTTCAGTAGTGTTATATATTGGAGTTTGTATCTTCTATTATTATTATTTTCCGATTCAGTTGGAGTATTGATTGTTTCTGTCTTCTGCTGAAGGCCACTTGCATTTTTCACATTTGATTCTGAACCTACTATAAAGATGATATTATCTTATATTGAATGCCAAATGTGAAACTATATGTCCATTAAACGTTTGTATGTTAATTTCGTCACATATCTAATGTCACCACATCCAGTACATATTTGATTTCCTTCATAAGAAAGATTCTGCAGAGGCAAGGAAATATGATCATTTAATAAAGATCGACAAAAAATTAGGAAAATCAAAAATTAAATGCATTGTGAAAATGAGCTAGTTTATTTTGAAATATGATTGGTCGAACTGATTCTGGGTGTTACTCAGATTGGACTCATCATTTACCAGTATTTTTTTTTTCTTTTCTTGCAGCTTGTGCTTAAGGTTGCTGCTATTAGCTTTTAATTTGTACCTTTCTGCATGTTTCCTGTACTCACACTATTTGGATAAATTATATTGACGGTTACCAAATTTTATGTTTTGTAATAAAATGGCAAAAAACTTTTGATTTGGAACTAAATAGTTACTAAATTTTAATTTTAATAACACCAGTAATTTTTCTAGTACACTTAGTGGGTTAATTATAAATATGCTGGGTAAACTTTGCACTTTATAATAAAAAAGTACAAAACTTCAATTTGTTATAAAAATGTACAGCTTATATGTCTTTTAATATATATGGTCACTAAACTTTGAAAGTGCAAAATTTAGTGACTGCAAATGTAATTTACCCACAGTATTTCTCATGTCATCTGATAACAAGACTAGTCCCTAGATATAGTTTGTTTTTGATGATAGGCATGATCCTTTGTTTGAGAAATAAAAAGATTTCATTATCAAGAAAAAACCGTACATTTGTCTTGATCAACTAAGTGAAACAAATTTGTAGGGATGTTCTCAATGAAAAAATAAGTAAAACTATCATAAAAGCTATAAGAAGCCAAAGCTTGAGCCACCACGTTGATTTCCCTAGGAATCCATGTGATAGTGCTTGATACGAAGCAGGAAAATAATTGTCGCACATCAACCGCCAGAAGACTAGAATAAGAACTAATTTGGGAAGGTGAGGTAGCTAGCTGCACCACACTGGCACAATCCACTTCTACGTCTAAATGAGTAATGGACAAATCAAGAGCAAAAGTAAGACCAAAACTAAGATCTTGAAACTCAACTATTTCTGGATCATTGAAGTATGGCTTGAAGGAACATGCTGAACCAACTATACCACCATTCCAATCTCTTATTATAGCCCTGAAGCCTGCACCAATGTTATTTCTATAGGCTGCGTCAACGTTTAGTTTACACCTGCCAACATGAGGAGCTCGCCAAAATGACTGGGATCTAGATCTGATATTATCACGAACAGGAACATCATTTGCTTTAACATAGTATAAGAGCATGAGCTTCGTCGGTTGCACAATATCATCCACTGATAGAGATTTATTTTCGAAACACAATTGGTTTCTTGCATACCAGATACCCCAAACGGTGATCATAAACTGAGCCAATGAAGAATTAAGAAGTACCTTGAAACAATGTTGAAGCCAAGCAAAAATATCCAGATCATCTTCATCACAGAGAGCAGACATGTCGACTTTTCCCCATATTTTCCTAGATAAAAAATAGTCCCAAATGAGATGCTCCACTGTCTCTACATTTTGGCATTGCAAACAAGGAAGCTGAATGTCCACCCCACGTCTAATAAGGTTGGCTTTAACAGGAAGTGCAGCCTTTTCCAATTGCCAAAGTAAATTACATACTTTGGGTGGTACCTTAACCTTCCAGAAAGACTTCCAGAAAAGTGATTCAATAGGAGCACCACTCCCATTTGCAGTATGCTGATCTTGAATCTTTAATTCCTTAGCAAAATGATACCCACTCCGAACATTGTATTTACCATCTTTAGTATAATGCCAAACAATAATATCGTGTTGTCTACAGAGAGATAAGCGGATACTAAGTATTTGTTCTGCTTCAAACGGCAAGTTTTCCGATATAAAACGAACATCCCAAGATCCATTGTCTAAAAGTAAAGCATCAACAATGGCATCAAGACTAAAAAAAGTGTGGTGAAAAATCTCAAAGACAAGCAATGCATTATCAATGACAAGTCTATCTGACGCAGCGCGTAATGCGATTGATCAATAAAAAATGAGTTCGTCTCAATCCAGAGACCAATTCTCAATCTAGAGAATAAATAAAACGAAAATTTTAGTTATGTTTGGTTATTTAATAAAAAGTGATAATATTATTTGAAATAAACCATAAAAGAGATATTTATACCCTAGGTATAATAGAAAATAAATTAATATCTTAAAACAACCAAAATAAGAAATTAATATGATTTTAAAAACACTGCTCATGACACGGCCGTGTCATGCCCGTATCTCAAGATGTGCTCTGACGCAACCATGACATGGTCGTGCTTCAAGCCGTGTCAGCTTCTTGACAAATGATAGATTGTAACACAATCACCAACAGGCCTATACTTTAAGCTATGCTTCCTTCTGGACAAACATACACTTCAACACGGCTTAAATACAGCCTTGCGCAAACTTTAATCCTTGCTTGAACGTCTTGCGTCATTACCTGAGGTGAAAGTAGACTGGGATTCATGGATAATATCAGGAAGAAACTATTTAAGCCTATTAGCAATAGATTTGGTGATAATTTTAAAAATTACATTGCATATATTTATTGGTCTAAAATCTTTTGTAGACTCTGGATTCTTGACTTTACGCACAAAATTAACTATAATAGGGAATTAGAGACCATAATGTTATATCAAATTATTTTTAATTATTACAAAATGTTATAGATTTCTATTTAAGATGGACCAATTATATAAAGAGTTTTTAAAAAGAGTGTCGTTAACATTTAATGTACGGCCTAGAAGATTGATCTATAAAATATAACCCGAAGATGGTATATGTTGACTTTCTTATTTTTGTCTAGTTTGATATATTTAGATTTACTTAATTATTACCAACAACACTTCATCCTAAAAAAGATCAGTACCAACAATAGTTGATAACAAAATTAGTCTGCTCTATAAATATAGAATTGTAGACGAGGAAGGTAAGTTAAGAAGATTTCCAACTCTTTCCAGCTATAGATAGGAGCTAAAACAAAAGGAAATCGTTGCATATATTTTAGCTATAAATACATACTCTAGAAACAGAAGGAATTAAAGAAGGTTAATTATAAGCAAAATCAGTGATCAAGATGGCCTCATACAAGTGCTTCATCTTGGCATTTTTCTTCATTGCTTTGTCATTTTCGAGCATTAACATCAGCTACGCTGGCAGATCAGTAAAAGCGATATTGCCACCATCGCCTTCGGTTCCAGTTACACCCAAACCCGAACCCAAGTCTACTAAGTTATTCCTGACGCCTCCGACACCAATTAATGGCGTGTCCAAACCCACATTTACAGATTCAGCTCCGTCACCAGTTAATAGCAAGTCCGAACCCATCTCTACAGATTTACTTCCCCCACCAATTAGTGGCACGTACATACCCACGTCTGTGAATTTAGTCAAGGAACACACAGAACCAGAAAAGAATTAAATTACAAACTGTTTAAAGATAAACCCGTGATTGATTCTTTTATGTATCTTCACCTTCATGTATTAATTATAGCTCCAATCCGGAATCTGCTATGTATTTTCGTCTGTTGTTTCAAGTGTTATCATATGAGTTCGAATGGAAGATTAACGTTCCTTTGTTGATTGTAATCATCGTACCATTGTTGGCCAAACGATTCAATTCCCTTTCTTTATTTTCTTTCTTGGAAGGATTGATTCCCGAATATCATGGAGAATTACTCTATCAGATTTCTTTTACTTTTGAAGCATGAAGATTTATTGACAAATTCAGGAAAGACCAATCCATAAAGGAACACCTACTTTGTATAAACTTATTGTATTGTACCATTTCATTTCATGTAATATTTGAACAAGTAGTCACACATGTGCATAATTATAAAAGGGTGAACACCAACTCATTCTTTCATCACAAAAGCAGAAAAAAAAAATTATCTTTCTTTCTTTAATTCGCACATATTGAGGAAAGAACCTGTAGCAATATTCATAATGCTTGAACTAAATAACCTTCTAACATAACTTAGTAAAATTTGATGTGGCATCTTATAAGAAGTGCTTCCGTTTTAGCTTTGTTTATTATGCTATATTTTCAAGCATAAATACTTTTAGTTTCGAAGATTTAGACATTCCTATGTATGCTCCAAAGCGAACAAATCCTAGCTCTTTCACCGTGCATAGAAATATATCAGACTCGGTCATTTTGCCTTCAAAGACAACAGACTTGACCACCGTGCTTGCAAAGTCAGGGCCACAGTCACAACAGCAAGTGCCTCCCACATAGTCATAGTCGCACTCACAACAGCAGGCACCATCCCGGTACCACTTGATATAAGATTATAACCACGCCCTATTATTAAAATCACGTCAACGGATGTTTATATAGTACTAGAAGGCTTAGCTATAACTTTTTGTTGCCCTGCATTTGAGAACTACTGTTAACCTTCGAATTCATCAAGGTTTGGTTAAGTTTATGCATGTGATGAACATTGTTTCTGGCTCTTATTGTGTCAAGATCAAGTTGATCTTTGGTGTATTACGTTCGGAATATTGTAATACATTAATTTCCTGTTCCATTTTATGATTTATTATTCGTGAGACACATAATAAAAATTGTTGGTTTTCTTTTTAAGAAAATTCGGATAATGTTTAAGTTAGCATATTCACTTTCATTCTGCAGCATAATAAAAGTTTAAAGGAAAAACAAAAGGAAAAATATGATTACTGATCATGATGAAAAAGAAACTAAAACGTAAATTCATAGTCTAGTACAAACAAATAGTGAGACGAGGAGCTAATAATGCTCGCAGGTACAAAATACAAATAAATATATAATTGAAAGCAAGAAACTCAACATTACAGCAAAAGAGATATGAAAAATTATTTAGTCCAAAGCAATAGAACTAGTTGATGCCTGAAAGGATTAATTAGTTCCCAGCTGGTGGTGGGGAGAGGAAAGGAATGGAGGGAATTGTAGTTGGGATATTGGGGATTGAAGGCATGCTTGGCAGTGGAGGCAAAGTGAGCTTTGGGATAGTAGGCATGTTGGGCAAGCTAGGAAGTGGTGGCAATGTTGAAGGGTTAGGTAACGATGGTTGTGTTGTTGGAAATGTTGGCATTGGCAATGTGGGTTGAGGGAGATTTGGGATATTAGGCAGATTTGGCAATTGAAGAAGATTGCGAGCTGCTAAGCTAACATCCATGCTTATGAATGATAAAGCAATGAAGAAAGCTAACATGAAGAAGCACTTGAAAGAAGCCATAATCATAAAAGGAAGAGGGAAAAAAAAAAAGAGAGGAAGTGGATATGTTGTGAATGTAGAGAGCAAAAAGAGTGTTTTGTTATTCTGTTTCCTTTATTGTTTTGGATGAGAAATCATGGTCTGGTGTTGGGATTATATAGTAGGCTATGGAACGAGGATTATGGAGAATTACTGTTCCATTTGGTAGGTTATGTAGTTGGGGAATTTTATTTCAATTTCTCTTTTACTGTTTTTGGTTAGTTTACCTTCACATCTAACTCTACTACAAAGTTGTCAAATGTAGTTGTGGTTCGCTAGACATTTGAGGTAGTAGCTATAAAAGCATGACGGTTGGTTTAATTTAAGGTAGTACTTTGAAGGATTATGTTTGAATTTGAACTCATGAATTTCTATTTTCATGAGATGTACTAGAATAAACTTAAAATAAATCATATGCTGCATCTCGTGTCTCATATATAAGCATACATTATGTATATATGTTCTTTTATATGAATTTTGTTCTTTGTATACCTTACTTTCAAAATCACCCAATTCTATGTGTCTATAATTTAACATCAGATTTTATCTTGAATTTTAAGATTTTGTAGTTTACAGTAATTTAATTTCTTTTCAATACCTTTATGCATTTATTCAATGAGAAATTATAAAATTTAGATTAAATTTATATAAAAAGATTTTTTCTTTAAGAAATTCACATAAAAAAAGTTTTAGTATGTAACTTTATAAAATTTCACATAAAAGTTATATATTAAAATATTTTATATAAATTTGATTCAAATCTTATAAATTTTCATCGAATAAATACATAAAAACATTAATAAAGAGTTACGTCATTATAAACTATGGCTCTCTAGAATTTATCCAGATTTCACCTTTCTAAAATATATAAAATATATTTCAACTTAGGTTAAACTTCAAGAAAAAAATAAAAAAATCTCGGACTTCAATTAGAATTTTTTTGAATCAAAATTGAAACAATTCTCTATATTATGATATTGCTTAAAGTTCCTATAAATCAAACTTGTTAATTTTGTGTACGTATAGAAGTAGAAACAGAATGTCCGACTTGACAGCAACAGTAAATCTATCAAACACTATTCCCCAAATTAGGGTAATTAACTCTTTTTGTCACTTATTGTTCTTGTTTTTTGAAGATGTCAATGAAAATTCAGTTAAATCGTTCGGAAAAACATGTAAGTTTTACATCCAATATAAATTTTCATATTACTCCAATGATTTTTAATGCTTACAAATTCTATCATTAGCAATCCCTAAATTGAATTTTAACCGGGTAACAATGTTAATATCACATGAAACAAAGAGAAACAGCCCGATATGCAAGGCATCTTGACCTAGCAATACATAACTAGTTTGAATAGCGACTAAAAAAGGGCATCATACCAGGCAACAGACTTGGATTGTGTTAATTTAGAAAAAACTTGTATGGATAACAATGTACCCTATTCAAACAAAATGTCCAATCTCTGGATGACAACTCTATCTCATAACTACTCATCAATTAATTTGACATGATTGGACTATATATATGACCCAAGTTACCATAGCAGTTAATTACTTCACCATCGAATTCATTTTACAATATATCTATTTCCTGCATATTTTCACAATCTTGAACAAATATTTAGACTGTTTAATTAGTGATGGCTTCTTACAAAAGTTTTCTGCTAGCATTCTTCATTACATTGTCATTTTCATATTTGGATATCAGTTTAGCAGCTCGGAATCTTTTGCAATTCCCATCAGTACCTTCTAATACACATTTTGGGAATCCGACATTACCAACCTCTCAACCATCTTTACCTAATTCCGTAGTGCCTAGTGCAGCACCCTTGCCTACCGCATCAAATGTACCGGGTGTGCACTCAAACCCCACTATGGTGTCAAATGTGCCTTCAATCCCTACCGCCCCCGCCACCCCGAACTTGCCTAAGGTGTCAAACGTGCCTGGCATGCCCTTTTTTCCCAACAACCTGCACGCAACTCCCTCTCTCACTTGAAGCACTTACCTCTCCATATATATCCACTAGAGTTATCTTATAAGGTTGCTTTTTTTTTTTTTCTTTTTCTTTTCTCAAGAAGAAGGTACTAACATCCAATTTAAATTTATTAAATTCAGTGGCCTAGAAATTTAATTGCCAGTGATTCACTGGCTATGCAAGACAATGATGAAAGGTGTATGGGAAGAAGACGTCTGTATGTGGGGTAAATATATATGAAAGGATTTTTCGCCTGTACTTTATTCAAGAGTTGTAATTGTACTTTTCCCATGTCTTGTTAACACATAATATGATTTATGAAAAAAAGTGAAAAAAGTGGCTAATACACACGAATTGCAAATACTATAATGAATTAATTACCTGAATACAAATTCTATAAATGAATTGGGTTTTGTTCTTATTTTTCATATCGGAGACAATTTAATATGATATGCTTTCAGTCTATCTCTTCAATGCATCCAAGTCCAACCATATAAGTTCAACGAGAAGCAAATATTTAGATTGTCAACATGCTATCTTTATTTAAAATTTACGCTAATGCTCATTAATATTTTTTAAGTTGAGGAACTTCATATGATATTCAATTGAAAAAGAAAAAAAAAATTGGAGCAAAACAAAATTTGTATTAATCATAAAAAAATACAAACACAAAAAGAAAAAACAAATTAAAAGAAAGTAAACGATACAAGGTACACGTGTCACAAATAACTGAGGAGAGTGACTGCAAATGAAATCAAAGAAAAATACACTAGTATACTAATACATAGATGTGAATACGGTCCAATGTCCGGCACTCTGCAAAAGAACATGAAGTAAAGAAGATAACAAAATGAAGGATATTTAGTTCCCAGATGGTGGTGGGGATAGGAAAGGAATAGAGGGAATTGTAGTTGGTATTGATGGCATGCTTGGCAATGGAGGTAAAGTGGCCTTTGGAAGAGTAGGCATGGTAGGCAAACTAGGAAGTGGAGGGAGTGTTGGTTTAGGCAGAGAAGATTGGGTCGTTGGCATGGTTGGCAATGTAGGTTGTGGAAGAGTTGGAATAGTTGGCAATGGTGGCAATGCAGGCTTCGGCAAATTTGGCACAGAAGGCAATGGTGGCATTTGCAGAAGATTGCGAGCAGCTAGTCCAACGTCTATGGCTGAAAATGCCAAAGCAATGACGAAAACAAACAGGAAATTCTTGAAAGAAGCCATGTTGCACCTACAAATTCAACTAATAGATGTTATAGGGAAAAAGATCTTTTGTTGTGTTTGGATTGGGAAAAGAAAGTCCATTCTTGGGAATATATAGGAGGTGAGTTTTATGGTGTACCACTAGTTTGGCTTTTAATCGGTATCATATAGGTGAAGGATATAGAGAAAAATAGATGATTAGGTTACCTTCGCACTCAACCTATTATAATGATGAGTTTTCAAAGATGTAGTTGTGGTTGGCTAGAAAATGAAATCATAGTACTTTCCATGGTAAGCAGGTAAAGCATGGAGGACAAGATTTCAATTTTACTGCACATCCAATCTCTTGGAAGTCCTAAGTCATGCTGTTGGTTGTATATATTTAGTTGAGGATGTCAATTTTATCAATTAGAACCTACTTTATAATAATAATAATAATAATAATAATAATAATAATAATAATTATTATTATTATTATTATTTGTTAATATTTATATTTAAAAGTGACTGGTTCCATAACTTTAATTTACGAAAATAGTATGATATTACAAAAATATGATTATTTTTATGTAAGTCAATAATTTACGAAAAAATAACTATATTACAAAAAATGGCAATCTTTTTAATATTATTTTTGTAAATTAGAATAAAATTTTATAAGTCTTACTAGTTACAAAATATGGTTACTTTTGCGAAAGTCAATAATATATTAAAAATTGATAAATTTAAGAAAAATAATAAAATCTTTCATATTCTCAAAATGAATTGCTATTTTATAAAAGACGTTAATTTTCTTTTTTATAGATTTTCGTAATTAGAAAATTCATAAATTTTATAAGTGTATGCATTTTTAATAGTGTCTTGATTATTTTAGTGTTTCTTCATTTCAGTTGATTACCTATAATTAGAAGTTATCAAAATTAAGATATTTTTATATTTAAATAAATTTAGATACTTTTTAATTTTCTATTGGTTGTTTGAAACAAAGTAATATAATAATAATGATAACGAAAGTAATAATAATAATAAAAGAAAATGAAGATTAATGACTATGAATTTCATTTGCAGCTGTTAGTTTAACCCTATAGGACTCAATGTTAGATGATCACCAGTTAGATCTCCCCTTTCTGATAGTTCATAGCAATATCTATCCAACTACAACTAAATTGTAGTTAACTACAACGAAACAATACAAATCTGGTACATAATCATAAAGTGGTGGGGTTTCTCATGGTGTATCCCTCATTCCCTTAAAAGTCTTTGTGATCATGGGATTGCATGATCCTGGGTTCTCAGCAAAGAAAAATTTGGTCAATTATCTTCTTTGTGACCATTTGGACCATATGGCTGGAAAGGAATAAGGTAGTCTTTCAAAACCAATTCATTGCTTGGGACTCGATCTTCTTCTTAATCATGGCTAGAGCAGAGTTATAGATCAAATTAAAGTGTGAATACATTACATCGAGGGTCACCAACTTTGTAATTTCTAATAAAAATCTATCAAAGTTTTTTATTTGTAAATGAATAGTTATTAAACTTTAATTTTAACAACACCGATGAATTTTTCTATCAAGTGTGAAGATAAACTACATAAATGGTTACCAAATTTAATACTTCGTAACAAAAAGTACTAAAATTTTGATTTTAAAAGATACATAGGCGGTTCCTTTTTTATAACAAATCAAAAGTTCAATATCTTTTTGTTATAAATTGCAAAGTTTAGTGACCATCCATTTAACTTATCCTCTAAGTGTGCCAGAAAAATTCAACAATGTTATTATAATTAAAGTTAGCAACCATTTAGTTACATCAAAAGTTTAATATTTTTTTATTACAAAGTGTAAAGTTTAGTGACTGTTAATATAATTTAACGTCGAAGTATTAAACCTGTCACCTTTGCAAATCAAGACTTTCTTCTTTCAGCTGATTACATTATAAGTTTTCACCCACCTCCCCCAACACCGAGAAATGAAATATGGACTCCCCCCTCTCAAAACTCTCTCAAATGGAACACAGATGGTTCCTGTTTTGGAAATTCGGGTCGGTAGCGTTCTTAGAGATAATTGAGAAACCATCTTGTGTATATTCTCTTGCCCTATTGGTCATTCTTTCTCCAGCAAAGCTGAAGTTTTAGCTATCCAGAAACGGCTTCAGCTAACTGCAGAAAATCAAGCGGTATCCAACCTTCTCATCATCTTTGAAGCGGATTATATACTGTCAATAAATTGGATAAACGGAGTTACTATTGATCGCCTTTGGGACTTAAACAATGAGTTCAACTCCGTCACTATTCTACGATAATAAATTCCAACTGCAGTTTCCAACACGTGCATAGAGAAAGTAACAACATGGCCGATAGTCTCGCAAAGTCTGCATTTACTAAAGAAAATAACTTTATTGCTTATGATTTGATGTCCTTGTAGATGTTCATGTTGTCCTGCTTGTTTTTTGTTCTTCTCGTTTTTTGTTCCTTGCATTATGCTTACTCAGTGTATCATCTTATCTGAGCTTCTTTAGTTCCTTTTAATATGATTTTGGCTTATCAGAAGAAAACTACAACTAAATTGTCCACTTCAAATTTAAGGTTGATGAGAAGGTTAGCTAAATTATTATTTCCATGTATTTGTATGATTTTAAGAGTATGTAATTGGTAGTTTCTCTTGGATGTAGTTTAAGATTGTACCTTGGAGTTAGTTTTCTTCATTTTATGATCTAGCAATTTATTTTATCTAGGCTCTCTACCTTATGTTATAGTTATATATATATATATATATGTTTTGGGGCCAATATAGAAAAGAAATGATAATTACAAAAGTCAATTATTCAGTAGGTATATTTTAATAGGTGTAAGATAACATATGATGATTGTTCTTATATATAATTTAGGAGACTAGCACAAGCCTTGTCACAAATTTACACTTTTTCTTTTATTTTACCAAAAAGCTTAATTATAAAATAAATTATACATTTTCCACTTGTTAATGAAGTTCTTATTTTTTAATATTAATAATGTATATCGACATTAATTTCAATTTTAGCCTTTGTCGTCAGCCAAGATTTATTAACATGACTATAATATTAGAGTTAGCACTAGGGCTACTAACTCATCTTTAAATACTTTAGAAACTTCTTTTTACCATTTTCACTTCAAATCCTAAAATCTAAGGTTTGAAATCCTTTCGACCGCTTCAAAACAACAAGAGAAAAGGAAGAGACAATAAGAGATGGATAAGAAATTAGATTGTTAGATTTTTTCTATCGTAATAAAGATGAGTAAAATATTAGAAAAAAGTATCTAATGTTAGATCATTTTTTTATTTACTTGAATGATGTCGTTTTTTGTTATGAAATGAGTCACAACTCTAATCAATGCTAACTCAATTTCTTTTTTATTATGTCAAAATTGTAGCTATGTCAATAAAGTTTAGATGATAATTTTGATAGAGGCTAAAAGTGAATTTAATGTCAAAGTATGTTGCTAAAATTGAAAAAATTTAAAATCTATGTACAGGTCCAAAATATAAAATTTATTTGGTAATTAAACCTTATCAAAAACCATATTTTGTCTTTGTTTTAGATCCAAACCAAAAAAAAAAAAAATTTAAAGATTCGTAAGTCTTCATTGTAGATCGGACATGACCTTTTTAGAATTTATAGAAATATATTTCAATGAGCTAACTTGTTTCAACTTTTGGAGACAAACAAAATCTTAGGCACAGTGGGAGTTTGTCTAAATAGAAAACGACTAGGTCTATTATAAATATGAAACTTTGTATTTGAATTTTAGTGCTTACAAACCTATCTTTAACAATTCCTAACCGAGTAAAAATAGGTAGTTTGAAACAGAAAAATAAGACAATAGTTGAGGTTGTTTGACCTAATAATTCATAACTACTTTGATTTGCAACTAAAAAAGGGCATCATACACTAATCAAACGAATTTGTACTGTTTTAAATTAGAAAAAGAATAGCTTATAACTGTCTACCCTATTCAAACATAATGTCCAGCCTTTGGATGTCAACTGAATCCCAAAACTACTCATCAACTAATTCGATATGATTGGACTATATATATGACCCAAGTTACCATAGCAATTTAATTACTTCACCATCAAAATTCATATATAAGATATCTATTTTCTGCACATTTTCACTATCTTGAACAAACGTTTAGGCTGTTTAATTAGTGATGGCTTCTTACAAGAATTTTCTGTTGGCATTCTTTATTATATTGTCATTTTTATGCTTGGATATTAGTTTAGCAGCTCGCAATGTGTTGCAGTTCCCATCAGTACCTTCTAATCAACATTTTGGGCATTCGACATTACCAACCTCTAAACCATCATTGCCCACCGCATCAAATACACCAGGTGTGCCCTCAATCCCTACCACCACCACCTTTCCTATGGTGTCAAACGTGCCTGGCGTGCCTTCAATCCCTACCGCCCCCGCCACCCCGAACTTGCCTAAGGTGTCAAACGTGCCTGGCGTACCCTCTCTTCCCAACTATCTACATGCGACTCCCTCTCTCACTTGAAGCACTTATATATATATATATATATCCACTAGCTAGAGTTATCTTATAAGGTTGCTTTTTTCTTTTTTTTTTTCCATCAAGAAGAAGGTACTATCATCCAATTATAATTTATCAAATCAGTGGCCTAGAAATTCAATTGCTAGTGATTCGCTGGCTATACAAGAACAATGATGAAAGGTATATGGTAAGAAGAGGTCTGTATATGGGGTACATATATATATAAAGGATCTTTAGTCTATGTCAGGATCTTTAATAAGATTCTGACATTTGATTGAAGAACTGTGTTGTACTTTTCTAATGTTTTGTTAATGCATAATGTGATTTATGAAAAAAGCAGATAAAAGAGTAGGTAATATAAAAGAATTGCAAATACTTCAATGAATTAATTACTTGAACAAAATTTCCATATATGAATTGGGTTTATTTTGTTCTTATTTTCTATATTGGAGAGTCTAATATGATATGCCTTCAGTCCATTTCTTCAATTCTTTTAGTTCAAGAAGCAAATATTTAGAATGTCAAGGTGCTATATCTTTATATCTTTTAATAATTGGAATGATACATAAACTCAAACTTGAAACTCACAATTTAGAGGGCCTTAGCTAAAGTGCATTAATATCATATAAGTTGGTGATCTTAGTATGATATTCAAATGAGAAAGGAAAAAACCAAACATTGGAGCGAGAAAAACTTGTACTAATCACAAGAAAAATACAAACACAAAAAAAGAAATTAAAAGAAAATAGATGATAAACAAACTAATGTGTCATAAAAAACTCCGCAAAGTGAGTGCAAATGAAATAAAAAGAAAACACACACTAATAACTGATACATATAATATAAAGAACTATGACAAGTCTTATCACAAGTTTATTATTTTCTTCTATTTTAATAAAAAAAGTTAATTATCACATAAATTATATATTTCGTATTTGTTTTAAATTTGGCATGTAATTTTTATTTTTTCAATATTAGCAATCTATTTTAATATTAATTTCAATTTTAATTTCCATCAAAATTTACTGATATGACTATAATTTTAGTGATTAAAAAATTGAGTCACCACTAAAGGTTCTAATTCATATCTAGACATTTCATACAAATTATTTTTATCATTTCTATTTGAAATCCTAAACATAAAAAGCTTGAAATACTTTCGATTGTTCCGACAAATGAAAAAAGAGAGAGTAAGAGATAAATAAATAAGTTTCATTATTGGATATTCTTTTAAATCCTAATAAAGATAAGTAAATTATTTACTTAAATAATACTGTGTTCGCTTGGAATAAGTCACAACTCTAATTAATACAAACTCAACTCTTTTTTTCTTATAAATTAATATTGCCGGAATTGTAGCCATGTCAATAAAGTTTAAACATTCACAAGAAACTAAATTTGAAATTAATACCAAAGTATGTTGTTATGATTTTAAAAATTAAAAATTAAAGATTACGTGCTAAATTTAAAAACAAGTTCAAAGTACATAATGTATTTAGGATTTAAGCCCTATCAAACATCATATTATGTCTTTATTTTAAATACCTGACAAAAAAAATTTAAAATCACTTTATAGATTGGATATTTGACCCTTTTAGAATTTATAAAATAAATTTCAAAGATTTAGCTCAGTAATCGTCAATGAGCTAACTTGTTTCAGTTCTTGGAGAAGAAAAACAAAATTTTAGGCTAAATTGGACTTTGTCTAAATCGACAACTAATAAGTCTATTATATGTATCAAATTTTTTGTTATTCCATTGAATTTTAGGGCTAACAAAACCTACCTCTAGAAATTCTAACCGGAACCTAATATTTTATAACTATATAATTTGATTTGCAACTAAAAAAAGGGCATCATGCCAAAGAAAGGGCATCATACCCTAAATATATTGGACTAGAATATATAACGAACTTGAGTTGTATTAATTTAGCAAAAGAAAAAAACTAAAGAAATAGAATGAACCGGTCACCTGCGTGTTACTATATAGCTTAATCAGACAAAACGTCCATCCTTTGTATGCCAGCTGTATCTTATGACTGTTCATCAACTAATTGGACATGAGTGGACTATATATATGATTCAAGTTACCATAACAATTAATCACTTCAACATCGAAATTCATAAGATACCTATTTCCTGCATTTCATTATCTTGAACAAACATTAGTGATGGCTTCTTATAAGAGCTTCATATTAGCTTTCTTTATTACATTGTCATTTTCATGCTTGGATATCAGTTTAGCAGCTCGCAGTCTTTTGCAATTCTCATCAGTACCTTATAATCCACGTTTTGAGCATTCCACATTACCAACCTCTCAACCATCTTTGCTTAATCCTGTAGTGCCTAGTGCAGCACCATTGCCCACCGCATCAAATATACCGGGCGTGCCCTCAATTCCCACCACTACCGCCTTCCCTGTGGTGTCAAATGTGCCTGGTGTGCCTTCAATCCCTACTACCCCTGCCACCCCGAACTTGCCTAAGGTGTCAAACGTGCCTCGCGTGCCCTTTGACCCCAGCTATCTACACGGGACTCCCTCTCTCACTTGAAGCACTTACCTCTCCTTATATATCCACTAGCTAGAGTTATCTTATAAGGTTGCTTTTCTTTTTTTCCCTTTTATTCTCAAGATAAGGTACTATCGTCTTTATGATGAGCCATGTTGTACTTTTTCAACGATACACTTATTTCTTTTCATAATTAACTGATATGGCAAATTGCATATGCAATCATTTTTCTCTTTAGAATGAGATTAAATTATTCAAATTTAAAATCTGAGGCAACTTTTATATATGCTTGTTAGTTCAACTTCAGTTGTAGCTAAATTAATATATTTATTAGGAAAAAAGAGAGTAAAGTTGAGAGATTGATAAGATTCCATTGTGTTATCCTATAAAATGTTCAAGAAAGAAAGTAAATAATGAGATTATATTTGGCGTGATTACTTTAAATCTCAACCTTAGATTGTCTTCCAGTTAGAACTATATATTCAATTGGCAGCTATATCTGTTTCACCTACCACAAGACCAAGGCTGTAGCTACACATACATCTATTTCTTGACGCCACAGTTTTTTTCATCATCCAAACTCATAACAAGTAAACAAAAAGTTTCTTTAAGTGCGGAACATCTAAATTTACGATGGCCTCTTTTAGTTGTTTCATTTTGGGTTTCATTATAGCCTTGTCATTTTCAAGCATGGATGTTAGTTTTGCTGCTCGTCATTTTTTGCAGTTGCCCCTCTACCATCAATGCCAAAGCCTGCATTGCCTCTGATGCCTGCTATTCCAACTCTTCCCCCAGCCTACATTGCCAACCTTGACATCAATGTGCCTCCACTTTCTACCCTGCCTAACATCCCAACTATCCCAAAGGTCATTTTACTATTGACAAACTAATGAATATTATTATTTTAAATCATGACTGTTTATATCAATCATAAATTTTTCTTAATGTACATTACAAAAGCAATAAAACTTTTCATAAATAATCAATATTTTCATTTGGAAATATTGATAAAAATTATATATACAGGCAATGGATATTGCAGTACTGATATGTATCTTTATATATTAATGAAAACTAGTCGTTTACCTGCATGTTGTATGACTGTTGTAATTATTTTAATTATAAATAATAATATAAATTGAATTTTTATATAAAATTAAATAGATTTTAATATTTTATAATTATTTTAAAATTTTAAAAATAATAATAAATTAAATATTTTAAACGTCTTTATTAGTTTTTTTATATTTTAAGATTTAATTAATATAACAATATAAAAAGTATTAATAAATTAATAGAAAAACTTCAAAATTATACATAAACTTGAATTCTATGTGTTAATAATAAGTGCACGTGTCAAAATAAGAATCATAAATGTCAGAATATAGCAACACATAATAAAAAGTTTTTATTAAACCAGATATATATTAGTATTTTCTTTTTCAATTACATGTACTAAAATATCCATTTTCTATATATTTAATGTTCATTAGACGTAATATTCTATAATAATTAATTTTTTTTTATTTAAATATTCATCATCTATCAACTTAATATTCATTACAGTTCTTGTTCATGTTCATGTTTATTTTATTTCTTGTATTATTCGTCAGTGTTCATATTTATTTTTGTTAATAATAATTTAAAATTTATTTTATTTTAATTTTAAACAATACAAATCTCATATATTAAAAGTAAATATATATGTCAAAAAAATCTTTAAAATGGTAATAGTAAAATAATTTCAACAGTCATTTAACATGTGAATAAATGACTAGTTTTTTAAATATATAAAAAACTTATTCAATATGTAGTTTTTAATATCATATTAATTTTATAGCTTTATTTTATTATAATTTAAAAAATTTAAAAGCGCATTATCCAATTAAAAAAAAAAAGATGAAGCAGGGACAAAAGTCCCCGTGTTATACAATTTAAAAAGAAATAAGTGAAGTGGAGTTCACATGTGTATCATGAAACACGTGATTTTCTCTCCTCCTCGCTACACGTATTTATGGACTTCGGTCTATGTAGAATCATAGAACGAGATCCATGTTATAACAGTTGAACTACACGTATTTATGGACTTCGGTCTATGTAGAATCATAGAACGAGATCCATGTTATAACAGTTGATTATTTTTAGCATTTCTATTTGAAATCCTAAAGATACAAGTCTTGAAATATTTTTTATTGTTCCAACAAACGACAATAAAGAAAAAAATGAGAGTAAAAGTTATAAAAAAGTTAGATTATTGGATATTTTTCTATATCCTAATAAAGATAAGTAAAATGTTAGAGAATCATATGTTTATCTCCTTAAATAACACCATGTTTGGTTGGAGTGAGTCACAACTCTGATTAATACAAGCTCAACTCTTTTCTTTTATTATTATTATGGTCAGAATTGTAGCTATAGCAATAAAGTTTAGCCGACAATTTTACAAGAAACTAAAATTGAAATTAATATTGAAGTATGTTGTTATGAATTTAAAAATTAAAAATTATTAAAAACAAGTTCGAAGTACATAATGTATTTAGGAATTAAGCCATATGAAAAAAATCATATTAATTATGTCTTTATTTTAAATACTTGATAAAAGAATTTAAAATCACTTTATAGATTGAATAAGACCCTTTTAGAATTTATAAAAAACTTTTCAAAGATTTAGCTCGGTATTGGGTGTGCCCTTAATCCTACCACTACCGCCTTCCTTGTGGTGTCAAACTTGCCTTGCGTGCCTTCAATCCCTACCACCCCCACCACCCCGAACTCGCCTAAGATGTTAAATGTGCTTGGCATGCCCTTTTCCCCACCTATCTACACACGGCTCCCTCTCTCACTTAAGCACTTACCTTTCCATATGTATCATCTAGCTGGAGTTATCTTGTATGGTTATTTTTCTTTTTCTAAAAAAGAAGGTACCATCATCCAATTAAGGCTTATCAAATTCGGTGGCCTAGAAATTCAAAATTGCTAGTGATTCACTAGCTATACAAGCACAATGATGAAAAGTATACGGAAAGAAGAGGTCTGTATGTGCAGTATATATATATATATATATATATATATGAAAGGATCTTTAGTTTGTGGCTGAGTCCTTAATAAGATTATTGTCATGACGCGATCTGTGGATCTGTGAACGGTGCTAGAGAATGGGTAGACGTAAGGCCATCGAAATCCGTAGCAAGCCTAACTAATCACTAACTCAATCAAAATATAATTTTATCCATTATAATATAACTCCATAACTAATTTTTAACCACCAAAATACTATATATTTAAATAAGTCTGTCAGCACAATTAGGCAATACCTCCTCGGTTGTTTTAACATGCCAAAATAAAATAATAAGTTTTAGAATTACTACTGCGGAGAATTTAAAATTCTAATAATCAAACATACAAATAAAATTAGTTACATTAAACCCGAAAATGAAGGAAGTCAGGCTGCCAAAGGAGAAGAACTGTGGAAAACCTAACAAACACCTGAAAGATAATTAAATTTACAACTGTTAGTCTCGAAAGTGAGTTAAAATCATATAATTCAAAAATAAAAACAACTATCTCAGTAAAATATTTATTTAATCAGAATAAAATATTATATCACATTAAAACGCATGTCATGCCATGGTTCAGAAAAATGCAATTTAAACGTTATGAGATGAGTACCTCAATAGAACCCTAACCCTAATACTAGCAGTCTTTCGACTCTCTTACTCCAATAGGACTGGCGCTCAGAGAGCGAAGCTCGACCAAGGTCTTTAAATCCAGTCTGGTCACTTGATTTCCAATAAAGCCGGCACCTAGATAGCAACGCTCGACCAGGGTAAATCTAAAAAATATGCTTTTACTATATGTCTTTGATTTATACCGGTGCGCACACGGTCTTGATGCAATCCATCATGTGGCATGTTCTGTTGACATCTCATCCCGAGTCAATATGCAATCATAATATCGATATTGTGAAAAATGGTATATAAATAGCAAGCAACTTAATTATTATTCAATAGCTTATTAAATAACATTGAACAACACATTATTTGCAGATATAAATATAATTATTTAAATAAATAGTAAAAAAATAAATAATTTCATAAACGATTATTTAGGTGAATAATAAATAACTAATCTAAAAGTTATAAATCAATCAATTGGATAAATAATAAATAAATAATTCAAATCTATAAATTACTTTATTAAAATATAGAATAGAATTAATAAAAATTCCAGCAATATCCACCATAACAATATATATATATATATATATATATATATATATATATATATATAATAGTTGCATTGGATTTAAAAAGATCTGTTTGTAGGAATAAAGTTTCTTCTTTTGGTGAGTGGAGTTTGTGTTTCGAACCAAAAGCAGAAATCATGGCTTTATAATGTATTTTGAAAATCAATACTATCGAAATAGATCCTTCAAGCATGATTTTGATTTATTTTAAAATGAATTTAAAACCTCTTTTCTATAGATCTTTTTCTTTTTTAAACTCTTCTACCTCTGAGTCTTGAAGGTCTAAAAGATTAGTAAATAGTGAGAAAATCACTATGAAGATTTTTCAAAGCATATTGATGATTGGGCTTTGGATAATCTTTGTATGCTCATCAGTATATGCAGGGGGATTTTTCTTTAATCTATCATGGATGGGTTTTGCTAAACAGTTTAAATTTGGATAAAAATCCATGATATAGTTTAAACTGCCAAGGAACCTTTGCAATTGAGATTTTTCCAAATTGAAAGATCTCTAGCTTTTACTTCAAAATTTCTAGATAAAATTTTGAAAAAATCTCAATTGCAAAGGTTCTTTAGCAGTTTAAATTATATCATGGATTTTTATCCAAATTTAAACTGTTTAGCAAAACCTTTCCATGATAGATTAAAGAAAAATCCTCCTGCATGGACTAATGAGCATACAAAAATTGTCCAAAGCATTAAAATGCAAGTCTCTGAAATTCTATGTTTACATCTAGTTGATTCATCTGCATTCAAAATTGTTGAAACTGATGCATCAAATTTAGGTAATGGTGGAATTCTCAAACAAATTCAAAACAAAAAAGAATGCATTGTCTAGTTTACTTCTGTACACTGGAATGACACTCAAAACAATTATTCAACTATCAAAAAAGAATTGTTTTGATAGTATTATGTATTTCAAAATTCCAAAGTGACCTTTTAAATCAATAATTTCTTCTAAGAATTGATTGTAAATCAGCGAAAGAAGTATTGCAAAAAGATGATCAAAATATAGCTTCAAAACAGATTTTTGCCAGATGGCAAGCCATTCTTTCCGTTTTTTATTTTGAAATCGAATACATAAAAGGAGATTCGAATTCAATTCCAGACTTTCTAACCAGAGAGTTCCTTCAAAAACAAGAGTGACAATGCCGATAAAGTCTAGAGTAAAAGACAAAGAAGAAAAGCCAACAGCAAATACAAAAGCTGTTCAAAGCCCAAAAAATGAGATTTTACCCTTCTCTTCAAAGCCTATCATAACCTCGACTGAGATCATCCAGGAAGAAATATACAAAAGCAAAGAAGACCCGGCCCAAAAGCAATTCCAAATTCATGAGTGGCTTGCACAACAAACTCTTGAGTTTTTAAAGATGGTCGAAGAATATTCAAAGAAAATACCTATGGCTGAAATCCAGCTAGAAATTTCTCCAAAGTCATCCTCCTCTTCAAACAAAGGTAAAGGTATACTCTCTATCCCTTTTTTTAAAACCTAAGATAGTAATTTTTTCTCAAAACCTATCTTAAAACTCTCAAAGTATTTCAAAGCCTAACTCACAAGAAATAGTTTTATCTCAAATAAAACTTTTCAAAACCAATGAATATGTAGAAAAGCAAAACTTTCAAAGCATTTTAACTATTGAGGAAGGATTCTGTACAGAAAGCCCCTCAAAACTAGTTTCAAAAGTTTTTCCTCTAGGATGGTACTTTAAACCCTGGAATAAAATAAAACCCCAATCTTATTACCAATCTATCCTAGAGGTAACTGGTTCTGCAAAATTCAAATACTTCAAAAAGCATAAAGGCCACAAAGACCTAGCATATTGCACATGCACCCTCTAAAGAATCTTTCACCCTTCAGATTGGGGAATGGATTTGCACTTCTTTTCTAACCTCCCTCTAAAACACCTACCCTTTAAGCCTAAATACAACTTTCAACTATTGGAATTACCAACAAGCTTGGTTTAATACATTTCTTTTACAAAATGAAGGACATAGCCATTCTTGACTTTTCTACTTCGACACAAGCGCAATACAAACTTCCAAAATTCCATATTGGTTTAAACAATGGTGGAATTATAATGACAATGTTCCAGAAACTATAATCCCAGAAATTCTCCCTTTGTTTAATCTATTCAAAGCTCACTACAAACCCAATAAAATAGAAAGACGTTTTCCTCCCTTACTTTTAGTAGGTATCATATAGGTGGGAGATATAGAGAAACATAGATAATTAGCGTACCTCTAGTCCACATCTTGAGCATCCAAAATTACCAACATATCCATTTATTAGTTTAGCTAATTATTTACAATTTGTGGGCTAATACGTAACAAGTTCATCTCTCGGAGTTAACCAAATATAGAACACAGTATCCTTTAAAAATTACCGAAAAATTATAATTATTAATATACAATATATCCTTCAACAATTAAAGTAAAATTAGAAATATTAAAATACAATATATCCTTAAACAATTTCATAACATCGGGAGGGTTGAATTTAAATGTTGAAAATCAAAGCCCTCTGTATAAACGCACAATACAGGTACAAATAATTAATTTTCTCATTTTAATTCAATTCCAATTTACTCTGCCCTCCTCTCCTTTTCTCTCTATTTTGAATGGCCAACACTTTGAGAAAAAACATATACAAAATAGCAGTGGAAATTAAGAGAATAAGAGAATATAGTAGGAGAATAAGAGAAAGATAATATGGTTAAAGTCCAACAGAATAAGAGAGAAGAGAACTTACCCATTAACTACTACAGTCTACTGGGAGCGGCTTTTACCGAGCCTTAAGAACTTGAATTTAAATCTTAAAAGGATGGTTTTTTTGAGGATATTTCCTCGAATGCTCAGGTCCTCGTTTTGAGTGGAGCTCCATGTTTGGTCTTGAGGTAAGTGTTGCATTGATGAGATTGAATCTGTCCAAGGTAGCTATGGCTTCACGAACATTCCACAGCAGAAAAGAATTTATATAGTCACGTCCATCGAGATTGCTACCATTGGCCACCCCCTCTCTCCCTCTTTTCTAAATAAAAATAAAATTCTGCTATTGATTTTTTTATCTTCGATTTCTACTCTCTATCTCACTTGAATTTTGTTCATTAGATTTTGATTTTTTTTTTTTCTTCTCACAAACGATTATAAGGATCATGATAGGTGTGTCCATTTTTATTTTGTTCTTAATTTGGTTTTGGATTGTGTTGTAAATTGAGATTGAGTGAGAAGAATGAGAAGATAAGCTGAGATTTTTTTAAAATGGTAGATGAGTTTTAGTGAAGAAAAAGATGACTAGAGTATCTTAGTCAAATGTCAGGAGTAAATGATATAGCAATTCATATGCCAAACTTGCAGGAGACACCAAAATGAATAAACAATATCAGTTCATGCACTTAATTAAGAAAAGTTAAGACATTAAAATTATAAGAATTAAAAAATTAAAACACCGATGCCACAATCACTTCTTTCCACTATTTAGAGCTACAACAGATTGCATATATAAATCGTTCATCTAAATTATTCAAATTCAGAATGATGTGGTTCAGCAAACTGAGGCAACTTTACTATATGCATTTCAGTTCAACTTGAGTTATAGGAAACATAGAGTAAAGTTGAGAGATTGATACGCTTCCATTGTGTCATACCATAAAATGTTCAAGAAAGAAAGGATATAATGAGATTATATTTGGCGTTGTTCTTCCAAATCTCAATCTTGGATTGCCTTGCAATTAGAAATAAACATTTAATTGGCGGTTATATGCTTAATGCTATAGCAAAAAAGTGCCCAACTCGAATCATATATTTTGTCAAATTCTTGAAGTCAAAATTTGATAAGAATTTGAACTAACTAAACACAATATGACTCATCAAAATTTCCCAACCAAACCTGGTGTCAGTATCACCTATCATATGAGCAAGATACTTGTTTATTTTCCATTTTAAGTCTTTGCTTTTATCCAAATCTCTAATGTCCTAAAATTCGGAGTTGGTCATCTGCAATTTGGCTGAAAAGAATTGAAAAGAAAAAAATCTGAGGAGCACTCTGAAACATTGAAAAACACTAGTGATCAATAAAAAGACCAAAAGAATGCTATTGATCAACATTATCAGGGTACTGCTACAACTTGCAGTAGAAACTCAGATAAATTTCACTTCATTGAACTCCTGATGACGTTAAAATCTAGTTTCAGGTGTGCACAGGTGGACACATAGTGTTTAGTTGACTTCCTTAGATAAACAAATTGCGGAGCAAATAATTAAGTATATACCAAAATGAATTCAACTCATGTCAAGTAACAATTAGAGCTAATTTTATTCGCTAATGCAGTGTTGGTCTAATGGCACCTTGGTGAGGTGTTCTCATACCAAAAGTCACGAGTATAAAATATATTTCAAAGTTTTAGCTCGGTAATTGTCAATGAGCTAACTTGTTTCAATTTTTTGGAGAACACAAACAAAATCTTAGGTATACTTAGACTTTGTCTAAATCGAAAACAGACAAGCCTATTATAAGTATCACATTTTATATTTGCATCATTGAATTTTAGTGCTTACAAAATCTAACTTTAGTGAATCCAAACTGGGTAAAAATTGGTAGTTTGATACAGAAAAATGGGACAATATGTCAGGCTCTTTTACCTAATATTTCATAACTATATAGTTTCATTTGCAACTAAAAAAGGCATCGTATGCTAAACATATTGAACTAGAATATATAACGAACTTGAATTGTGTTAATTTAGAAGAGAAAGATAATTGTATAGCCTAATCAAGTAAAATGTCCAGCCTTTGTATGCCAACTATATCTCACACTATTCATCAAATAATTGGACATGAGTGGGCTATATATATTATTCAAGTTACCATAAAAATTAATCACTTCAACATCGAAATTCATAAAATAAATATTTCCTACACATTTTCATTATCTTGAATAAAGATACCTATTTCCTGCACATTTTCATTATCTTGAACAAACATTAGTGATGGCTCCTTATAAGAACTTCATGTTAGTTTTCTTCATTACATTGTCATTTTCATGCTTGAATATCAGTTTAGCAGCTCGCAATCTTTTGCAATTCCCATCAGTACCTTCTAAACCACGTTTTGGGCATCCGACATTACCAACCTTTCAACCATCTTTGCCTAATCCTGTAGTGCCTAGTGCGGCACCATTGTCCACTGCACCAAATGTACCGGACGTGCCCTCAGTCCCCACCCCCACTGCCTTCCCTACGGCGTCAAGCGTGCCTCGCGTGCCTTCAATCCCTACTGCCCCCGCCACCCCGAACTTGCCAAAGGTGTCAAACATGCCTGGCGTGCCCTTTTCCCCCAACTATCTACACGCAGCTCCCTCTCTCACTTGAAGCACTTACCCCTCTATATATATTCACTACCTGGAGTTATCTTATAAGGTTGTTTTTTTTCTTTCTTTTTCTCAAGGAGAAGGTACTATCATACAATTAAAATTTATCATTTATCAAATTCAGTGGCCTAGAAATTCAATTGCTAGTGATTCACTGGCTATACAAGTACAATGATGAAAGGTATATGGAATAAAGAGGTCTGTATGTGGTACATACATATATATATATATATACAATAATCGTTAGTCTGTGATAGGGTATTTAATAAGATTCTGATATTTGATTTCAAGAGTTGGCCTGTACTTTGACAATATTTTGTTAATACGTAATATGATTTATGAAAAAAGAAAGAGAAAAAAGTGGGTAATATAAAAGAATTGCAAATACTTCAATGAATTAATTATCTGAACAAAATTTCTATAAATTAATTGGGTTTATTTTGTTCTTATTTTCTATATTGGAGACAATTTAATATGATACGCCTTCGTTCCATTTCTTCAATTTATCCAACTATAAATCCAATTCTTTTGTTTCAAGGAGAAGCAAATATTTAGATTGTCAAGATCCTATTTCGGAATAATACATAAACTCAAACTTAAAACTCACAATTTATGGAGGCTTAGCTAAGCTCATTAATATTATTTTAAGTTGGTGATCTTAGCAAGATATTAAACTAAGAAAAGGAAAAACAAAAAGTTGAGCAAAAAGAAACGAGTATAATCACAGAAAAAAGATTAAAAGAAATGATAAACAAGCTACGTGTGCCACAAAAAACTCGGGAGAGTGAGTGCAAATGAAATCAAAGAAAAACACACTAATACGTATAATTTACAAAACTACCACGAGTTTAATCACAAATTCATATTTTTCTTCTATTTTACTAAAAAGGTTAATTTACAAATAGATTATATAATTTGTATTTATTTTAAATTTGACATGTATTTTTATTTTTTTAATATTAACAATCTGTTTTAACATTAATTTTTAATTTTAGTTTTTGTCAAAATTTACTGATATAACTATAATTTTAATGATAAAAACTTGAGTCTGTAAGCATTTCATATAAATTATTTTTACCAGTTCTATTTTAGATCCTAAACATATAAGGCTTGAAATACTTTCACTTGCTCCAACATATGACAAGAATGAAAAAAGTTAGATTATTGATTTTTTTTGAATTTTAATAAAAATAAGTAAATTATTAGTGACAACTCTGATTAAAACAAACTCAACTCATTTTTTAATTATTATGGTCGGAATATAGCATGTCAATAAAATTTAGTTGATAATTTCATGAGAAATTAGACTTGAAGTTAATATCAAAATCCGTTGTTAAGATTTTAAAAATTAAAAACTGCATGCTAAATCTAAAAACAAGTTTAAAATACATAATATATTTAATAATTAAATCTTACCAAAAATTATATTATGTCTTTGTTGTAAATAATAGACAAAAAAATTAAAATCACTTTATCAATTGGATATGATCCTTTTAGAATTTAAATATATTTTAAAATTTTAGCTCGGTAATTGCATAAATTATAAGATGGACTCTAGTCCATATAGCTTTGTCAATCCAGGGGTCCATTCGGTGCTGTTTTATTTGTAAGAAAATTTACGTCACCCTCGGACATGTGCATCAGACATTGATGCGTGTCAAACGCTGACATGTGCGTTAAATGCTGGCGTAAGTTTTTTTAAAAAAAATTTATGTTCATTGATTTTATATTAAATGTTCATTAACTTATATTCATAAAACATATATTGAATGTTTATAGTTTAAACTTAAAATGTTCATTGTTTGTTAACTTAATTTTGTGGAAAAGATATGTATACTACAATATAATATTTGTAGTATAACTTTAGCTTAACTTAATTTTTTAATTTTATAGATAAATTCGATTTATGTTATTATTTATAATTAAAATAATTATGACGGTCGGACAACAGAAGGATAAACGACTAGTTTTTATAATATATAAAACATTTACTCAAAATATTAATTTGTTATATAATATTATTTTTAGATTCATTTAATCATAATTTAAAAAACATAAAAATCTCATGTTTCAAAATAAATACACATGTCAAAATAAAAATCTTTTAAAAAATGACAGTAAAATAATTCAAACAGTCATATAACACGAGAATAAATGACTATTTTTATAAATATATATAAAATTTATTCAATATATAATTTTAATATAATTTAACTTTTTATTAATTCATTTTATTATAATTTTAAAAATAAATAAAGAAGTGGGGACAAAAGTCTCCACGTTGTACAAGTTTAGAAAGAAAATGAAGCGCATTTTGCACTTCCCTTGCTAAAATCATGGACCGGAGTTCATATTATAACAATTGTAGTAATTGTAAATGAGCTAACTTAGTTTCATTTTTTGGAGAACATAAACAAAATATTAGGTGTACTTGGACTTTGTGTAAATCGAAAACAGACAGGCCTATTATAAGTATCACATTTTTATTTTGCTCCATTGAATTTTACTGCTTACAAAACCTAACTTTAGAAAATCCTAATCGGGTAAAAATTGATAGTTTGATACAGAAAAATAGAACAATATATATGAGGCTTTTTGACCTAATATTTTATAAATATGATTTGCAACTAAAAAAGGACATCATATTCTAAAAATATTGAACTGAAATATATAACGAACTTGAGTTGTGTTAATTTAGAAGAAAAAAACTTGTGCGAATAACTATATAGCCTAATCAAGTAAAATGTCCAACCTTTGTATGCCAACTGTATCTCATTACTATTCATCGACTAATTGCACATGAGTAGGCTATATATATGATTCAAGTCACAATAGCAATTAATCGCTTCAATATCGAAATTCATAAGATATCTATTTCCTACATATTTTCATTATCTTGAACAAATATTTAGGTTGTAATGGCTTCTTACAAGAATTTCCTATTAGCTTTCTTTATTACATTGTCATTTTCATACTTGGATATCAGTTTAGCAGCTCGCAATATTTTACAATTGCCATTTGTACCTTCTAGTCCACATCCTGGGCATCCAAGATTACCAACATTGCCAACCTCTCAACCATCTTTGTCTAAAGCTACCGTGCCTAGTGCAACACCATTGCCTACCACATCAAATGTACCAGGGGCGTCCTCAATTCCTACCACCACCACCTTGCCTGTGGTATCAAGTGTGCCTAGCGCGCAACCAGTCTTCACCGTCCCTACCACCCTTAATTTGCCTATTGTGTCAAAAGTGCCTGGCGCTCACTTTTTCCCATGAAGCACTTACCTCTTCATGAGGTTGATATTTAAATTAAAATTTATCAAATTCAGTGGCCTAGAAATTCAATGCTAGTGGTTCATTGGCTATAAGCAGAATGTGATTCATGAAGGTGTATGAGAAGAAGAGGTCTGTGGATTATGCTATTTGATTCAAAGGGATGTGTCCTACTTTTTCAATGTTTTCTTAATCCATAATATAATTTTTGAAAAATAAAGAAACAAGTGGCTAATATACGAGAATTGCAAATACTTTGATGAATTAATTACTTGAAAAAGATTCGGCAAATGAATTGGGTTTTGATCTTATTTTACATATCTGAGACATTCAGTACTTAAGATTGCAAAACAACTATATGTGCAATTCTTTTAATACAAGGAAAAAACATATCAGATTGGCTAGATGTTATTTTTTTTTTTTTTTAGTAATCGAAAAGCAACTTAAACTCGAACTTCCAATTTATAATATACCAAGCTAAAGTTCATTAATATTGTAAATATTTATGGTTTTGATATGATGTTTAGATGGAAAGAGGAAATGAAAATTGGAGCAAAAAGATAAATATAATAATCATTAGAACAATACAAATACAAAAAATAAATTAAAAGAAAATAAATGAACAAGTTATTGTGTGTCACAAATAAAACGAAATCAAAGAAAAACACAATAATACACTAATCCATAGGTGTATGTAGTCCAATATCTAGTACTCTGCAAGCCGACCATAAAGTAAAGAAGATAACAACATGAAGGATGCTTAGTTCCCAGCTGGTGGTGGAGAGAGGAAAGGAATAGAGGGAATTGTAGTTGGAATAATGGGGATTGAAGGCATGCTTGGCAATGGAGGCAAAGTAACCTTCGGAAGAGTAGGCATGGTGGGCAAACTAGGAAGTGGAGGGAGTGTTGGTTTAGGCAGAGAAGATTGGGTCGTTGGCAATGTTGGCAATGTAGGCTGGGGAAGAGTTGGAATATTTGGCAATGGTGGCAATGTTGGCTTTGGCAAACTTGGCATGGAGGGCAATGGTGGCATTTGCAGAAGATTTCGAGCAGCTAGTCCAACGTCTATGCCTGAAAATGCAAAAGCAATGAAGAAAACAAAGAGGAAATTCTTGAAAGAAGTCATGTTGCACCTTCAAATTCAACTAAAGATGTTATATAAAAAAAGATATTTTGTAATGTTCGGAATGAGAAAAGACAAGTCTGATCCTGGGATTATATAGGAGCTGAGATTTTATGGGTACACCACTAGTCTGGCTTGTAATAGGTATCATATAGGTGGGAGATATGGAGAAACAAAGATAATTAGCATACCTTCATATCCAACTTATTAGAGTTATAAGGTTTCAAAGATGTAGCTGTAGTTGGCAAGAAAATGAAATAATATTTTCATAAGTAATATTCATCCTATCTTTTGGAAGTTCCAAGTCATGTTGTTGGTTGTATATATTGACTTGAGAATGTTAATCTAGATTAACAATTATTACCTACTTTATAAATGGTCAATAATAATAATAATAATGTCAAAAGAAAATAAAGATTGATGACTTTCATTGATACTTGTTGCTTTAACCATCTAGAATTCAACGTTAGATGACCCACCAATTAGATCACAAACATATCAATCAACGAAACCCTCTAATCTAATGTAAATTTTCTGACTCTGACAGTTATAGCAATATCTATCTAACCCAAATAAATTGTCACCTCCAAGTTAAATATTGATGAGAAGATGAACTAACAAGTAATAACTAAAATGGGGTTGCACTATTTACAATAATTATTTCACCTATAAATAAGCTCCCAGTGGAATTTGTTTTTGCCCATCTAAACTATAACAAAAAGTTCAAATCTTTTACACAGCATCGAATACTAAATCATTATGGCCTCTTTCAACTCCTTCAACCTTACTGCTTTCTTTGTTGTATTGTCATTTTCAAGCATGGATGTCGGATTAGCTGCTCGCAATCTACTGCAAATGCCACCTTTGCCTTCCGTGCCAAATTTGCCAAAGCCAACAATGCCACTATTGCCAAGTATTCCAACTCTTCCACAGCCTACATTACCAACTTTGCCAACTATCCAACCTTCTCTGCCTAAGCCTACAATGCCTCCACTTCCAAGCCTGCCCAACATGCCTACACTCCCAAATGTCACTTTGCCTCCGTTCCCAAGCATGCCCTCTATACCCACCATCCCAACTACAATTCCTTCCATCCCGTTCCTCTCTCCACCACCTGGAAAATAATTTATCTATCTCTTGGAGTGGAGTTTGTCTTGAAGAATTCTGTTGTTTGTCTTCTGGTTTAGTTGATCTGTTTAAGCATCGTTATTTCATGATTTTCACATGATTTATTTACTTGATTTTGTTGTAGTGTGATTCCCAGTTTCTACTGTATGTATTTTCGAAGGACATTATATAATTGATTTTTTTTTTCGTTTTAATTTGTGTTTTATTATGAGTTTGTGGATGTCAAGTAAATTAATCAAACATAATTTTAAATTTCAACCATGTGTTCTACATCAAGCTAATTAGCATGAATTATAGTTAATTAATTCAAACACACAAATACGCCAAGTGACACCAAAGTAAGTTGGTTAATTCTAGTCCTTAAAAAAAGAAGACATCTGCCTTATGTATAAGCAACCGAGAGAGGAGAGAGAGAAGTAAATTTCTTTTCATCTTTTAACCTTTGGTATTCAAGTGCTTGTTTTCCAGTAACATAAAAAAACACAGAAACCATTTTCTTTGAGAAAATAAAGCAAAAGAAAGGTTAGTTGTTATATATGAACAGAGAGAGAGAGAGAGAGGCTGTTTGAGCATCCTTATTAGTGTTCTTGAGCTTAAATCAACAAATTCCTTATTTATGGCTGTTGACCTTGTAAGTTAGACCCCTTTCCGGCCCTTTGTTTAGACTTCTTTTTGCAGTAATTTATAATTGGTTTTACACAGTGGCCTGATTGCAATCAATAAAATTTATGAAATTCATTTTTATATTTAAGATTTAAATGCTTTAAATGGAGTAAAAGTTAACTCAGTATTCTACATAATCAAATTTGAGTGAAATTAGTTATAGCTAAATAAAATTCTAATAAAATAGGTAGAATTTTCAAATGAATTCCACATTAGTAAGTCAATACATTTTATAACACCAAAATATCTCTTTCAACTTTATTATTTCTATTTTATTTTCTTTCTCATACATTTTTCTCAAGTGAAATGAATTCTTTTTATAGAATTTAACCAAACATATTGCATGCAATGTGGATATAGAATTATCAATTTTGAAATCCCAACTCTTATTGAAGAGCTTGGTATGTGAATTTTCTTGAGAAAATCTTGAAGTTTATAAACTGAAATTCAGAAGGAAAATGTTGAATGCTAAAACCCACAAAAGCGGACTTAGAATCATTTGAGTTAGAACTTGTATATATGTTGAAGGTTATGTTTAGTTTTAAAGTATTGCACATGATACCTGTAATTAGACTGCTTATGTGCATAAGATTTGTGTAGTGTTCATATACATGGAATGGTGATGCATATGCTGCTTGGACTTTTAATTTCTTTTCCTTTTCAAAAAGAAAGTTAATTGCTAACTGAGTATAAAATGGTCACCCAAAGAATACCAAGAAATTTGAGGTTGTGAAAATGACAATTGCTGAGTTAGAATGAAGTGAATTAGCTATGCCTTGAGGTTGATGCCATGGCTAGTTTGTTTGAAGATCTTGTTCAAGATATGGCTTGTGATATGTTGCCTTTGATGGCATGTGATTTTATAGTTTTTCTCCTTGCATTACAAGAACTCACTAGGTTCATACTTGCCATGTAGGGCTGTAATGCCTTCTTTTGTGTTGATAATGATTTTAGGAAGCTGTTTTGGTGTTTCTAATGCTGCCTAAATTTAATTGTATATATGCTGCTTAAATTTATTTGTATATATTCTGCCTCCTTAATCGGTTTATGTTCTTGTAAAGGGCAAGTGACTTGCATGAAAAATGATAAATGCTTATGTAAAAAGGCAAGGGATGTTTATATATGCAATTGTATATAGATTTGATTAATATGCTGGATGTGAAAGTTTAATTAAAAAAAAAAAAGAGGCCAAGTGCATATTTCAACACCTGAATTTTGACCGTTTGGTCAATTTAACACTTTAATTTTTTAGTTAACCTAATAGACACTTCAACTTGTATTTTTTATGATATTCAAACACTGTTTAATAATGACTTCATTTAACATGTCCACGTGTAATAAGCTAAGGTATTTTAATGTTATTATTTAACAAAATTTAGGTGTCTATTAAGTTAAAATGGAAAATATTAAAAATATTTAAGAGATTTTAAAAATAAAATTTAAGTGTTTATTAGATTAAACTGAAAGTTAAAGTGTTAAAACGACTAAATAATTAAAATTTAGGTATGTAAATATGTATTATGCCAAAAAAAAAATATTTTATGGGTCTAATAACCAAATATGGTGAATGGCAAGTGCTAAGTCTTCCTTGGCAGCGGGTAAACAATTTTAAGAATAAATGGATCTTCCCTTTTCGTCACTTGCTTGATAGAGTAAAAATAAAAAATAAAAGATGTATAAGAAAACAAAGTTAATTATTATAAAAATCAATGTGATTATACATATTACGTATTTGTAGCCTTCACAAATACCCAATTCTCCCCAAGTATATAATCACAATTTAACAAAAATGTATTGTAGTTTAAAGCTTCTAATCTCAACAAGACAATCATTAGACTTAACAGAACCCACCATATCCTAGATTTGGATATTGATAAGGCATCATGTTTGTGTTGAATCCCCGATTCTTTAGATCAAATGGAACAACTCCATTGCTGGTTGGAGCATAAAATTCAGGGCTGTTTGTTGCTTGAAACAGAAGCTGCTCAGCTTGCTTTCCTACATTATCCCCGAGCATCATCTCTAAGGATGCCTTCAGGTGCTTAAGCTGTGTCAGGTCAAGTTCCTCCACAGGAGATTCCCACCACTGCTGAGCCTGGGTAATTTTCCTGATCTGATCAAGCTCTTCCCCTTGCTTCTTCTCCATTTCCAATTCGTTGATAGTCTATTACATCATATACTAGTAATTAGTATAGTCAGGTTAGATTCATAAGTAGGAATAGAGTAAATCAGTACCTGAATAAGCACCATATTGAGCTCGGGGAGTCTGGATTTCCCATGAGCATCAGTAAGTTGCAGAGAACCTGAAATTTGGGGAGGGTTTCTTGAGAGGAATCGATCAACGGTTGTTTCAACAGAAGTGTGACAGAAAGAGAACACTTTGTTTCCGGGTAAGAAGACTACAATAGTGACTTCAGCACCAGAAAGAATAGAAACTTCATCAGCTTTCCTGGAAACTCCAAACCTGCGGTTTAGAAAGGTTACCAATAGATTGCTCTCCTTAGAGATATTCACCATCTCGAATCCTTGGCTACCATTACTTATTCTTGACATGGCTAAAGTGAAAAGACAGTGAAATGTTCTCTTGGAATAGCATGGACAGAGGGGGAAATGAATTAGTATTTATAGGATCTGTAATTTGTTGATTAGACAACCTGACCTGTCAAAATGTCTCGTGTTTGGTGAAATTTCCAAAAATACTGACAGTTTATTAGTTTACTAGTTTTGAAAGTTTTAGAATCTGTACAGGGCTAACATATTTGGTACTAAAATCAGGGATGACAAACAAGTAATGCTACTGTCATTCTTCATATCGATAGCCATTTCTGCACACTCTTGTTGTTTAAACTAATTGCATAATGATCGCTGCATGAAAATTTTAGAATCTGCTGTGTTTCAGTATTAGACACATTTCGACCATCAAAAATTTTCAGACACATTTCCGAAATTTCAAAAAATGTTTCATATCATTTTTTTTTTTAAATTTTGAGACACTTTTTAAAAAAAATTTCTATTTAATTGTATTTCCTATTTTGAAAAAGATTCTCAATCTTTTCCTATTTAATTGTCTTCCAATTTAGTAGTAAAATATATATGTTTAATTAGATTTCCTAGTTCTAGAATGATTTTTAAGTTTTTTTTCCTTAAATAGATGATTCTCAACTTTTTATATTTCAATTTTTCTTAAGAGTTATTTAAAAAATCAGTATGACTTATAATTATTTGATTTATTAGATTTTTTTTTTATTTTAATAAGACTTTGATATTAAATTATTAATATTAATATTTTTAAAGTATAAATATATAAACGTTTTCCTAGCGTTTCGTTTCCTAGACTTTTTAGAAAATTTTATGTTGCGTTGCGTTTTTCATTTTCGTTTCTGTACAAGTTAGATCATCAAGATTAGACACAATTAAGAAATTTTGGAGAAATTATTTGCTTACTCTTATTACTTGTGTCTTCGCATGATCAGCAGGCAATAGGTCTAACTGGTGAAAGAACAGATTGAACTCCTGACAGTTTCTGCTAATCAATCGAAGGAAGTAATTGCTATTATTGTTATTGTGGCGCGATTTATGTTTCTGCTAAAAAAGAAAGCGTTGAACAGGATTGTCTGATCACTCACTTAGATAATTAAGTCAGTATTAATTTTAAATTATAAAATATATAGTAATCATAGAATCATAAATCTACCTACTTGACAAGTTATGTCACAATCCTTTATATACAGACTGGAGGTCTTTTAGTCCTATAAGGAGTAGAACTTTATGAATGTAAACTCTTTCAATCCTATTAGGATTAGTCTTCTTGGTCATATAATAGAATTCTAGGTCGAATCGGGTTTCTCAACTAGAGTCTGACTATAACTTGGTCGTGTTGTATTTGAATTTGGACTTAGTCAAACCCATATTTCTTGATTGTGACAATTCGGCATGCAATGCTCGGTTATCATTAGATGCTCGGTCTACTCTTATCTGCTCGGCTTATTTCTGTGCTCAGCCTGTTTTTCATGGTCGGTATACTCTTTCATGTTCGGTCTATTCTTTCATGCTCGGTCTATTCTTTTATGATCGTCGTATTCTTCATGCTCGTTCCTACTCTTTTATTCTCTGTCTATTCTTTCATGGTCGGCCTATTATTCTATAATCAGTCTATTTTCTCATACTCATCATATTCTTTCATGCTTGGTCTATTCGTCCATGGTGGACCTATTCTTTCATAGTCGATCTATTCTTCATACTCGACCCACTCTTCATACTTAGGCTATATTTTAGTCTTATCACATGTTTTAAGTATACTCCACTTTTGAATATCAAGAAGGTTTAGGTCAGTTCTTTTACGTAGCATTTTGAAAATTTAGAAATATACTAATTCGATATAAAGGTTTACATTTTAAGATCCCCAATATACAATATAGTTTCGATTAATATGCGAAGAGGTTGAAGAGTACCTTTAACATTTGAACTAAAAAGAAAACAAAACAAAAAAAAAAAAGAATTATAACAAAATAATGTCGTTCACCAAATCTTTAGGCTATATTGGATTTATAGATAAATTATTTCATTTAAGAGATTTTATCTAATTTTATATTTTGAATTTTTTATTAGGAGAGTTAGAAATATATTAGGTATTTTTTATTTAAGAGAATATTCATTTATGGAATTCTTCAATTATTTAAGTTAAATTAGAGAGAAAAAGATTTGGGAGAATTATTATCTGATATTTTGTTACAAACTAATTAACGTACACAGAAGCTATAACGTACAGAGACGTTTTAATTTGCAACACGTGTGAAATCGTCCCTTATAATATTACTTTATAGACATTTTATAAATATTGTCTCAAATAAATATTGCCAATTCCTTCCTAGCAAAATTAATATAAATAAAATAATGTTAGAGACAAAAGAGAAATTGTCTCAAAAGATAATATAAGATATGAAAATTGTTTGGACGAACAAATTGTTTCTGTGTGTAAGAAATTCATATCATATAATTAATAAGATATGAATTATAATTTCTTTCAAATTCTTTTTGACCTTTTGGAAAAGGTTTAAACTGTTGGAAACAGACCAACAGGCAACAACAAATCCATCACCCTTGATCCCATTCCCATGTTCAAACATTGGAGCCCAAATGGAATGTAAAAGAACACCTTCAGAATTTTGATTAGGCCATGCTTATGGCCCAGATGCCATTGCCATTACCACATCACAGCCACAAAATGCCAGGCAAATGCAGAAGTCTTCCAACCTCTTAAAATAGAAAAAAGAAAAGAAACAGAAACTTTTATATTTTGGGGAAACCAGCAACTGGCCTGTCATTGTCGTCCAACAGGAAATTATTGGAGGAGCCTAACATATACATTTGTGCGTGAACTCATGGCCTTACATGAATACATTAACAGCTCATGCATCAATAAGTTCATTAATTGTGAAATTTTTAAGCCAAACTCATTATTAGGCCCTTGAATTATATAGTTTTGTTTTATTTAGTCCCCAATTTGTTATATTAAATTTTCATACTTTTGGTTTTAGTTGAATTAAAAGTTTCTTATAAATAATTTTATAATATTTTTATTTATTTTATTGAGATTTTGTATTTTTATTTTTGCTTTGGTTAAAATTTTTGGGTCGTCAATAAAAATATAAAAATTTAATAAAATGATTTAAATTAAATTAAAGAGTTTAATAAAATAAAAAACTGAAATTCCACATGACAACAAAGAAATTGTAATATGGTTCTACAATTAAAATACATTAAAACCAAGCAACCTAATTTAAATAGAATTCTAAAATGAATAATGAGTAATCTTAAATCTAAGACAAGGGTCTTCGTCAATGGAAGAAAGTTTAAATGGTCGGGGTCAAAGAAATGGTGCAAAACACAATTAAAAAGAATTTGCGTGTATAGTTATTTTATTTAAGGTTCATAACTTTGAAAGAGGGGAGAGTTGTGGCTGAGGGGCCCTGTTTGTTGTTACTTTGTTAGCCACCTTTCAATTTCATTCAATGGATGGGGATGCAATTTGCCAATCCAAACACCCCATCTCTATTTTCAATCCAAAATGGTCTTTTGGAGCCCACCCATTTCCACTTTTATCATTAACATCACCTGCTGTTCACGTTGTTGTGTCACAGTTTCATTTTCATTTTTCCATATATATTAGTGTTGTTTCTTTCTTTTTTTTCCCTCTCAAATTGCTCATATATTAGCTTTATTTACATAGCTTATAATTTACATTTGAGGCCTAAGAACGTTTTCTTTAAATATGAAAAGTCTTGAGTTTAAATTTTTTTTTTTACACTAAATGAGTTTTCAATTTTATAGCGAATGTAAAATAATAACTATTTCTAATTGTATAATGCATAGTCAATTGACTTTTTCATAAATAAAAATTAAAATTACGATTTATCAAGAGTTGGCTTTCTTACGAAAACAAATTTATCATAACTTCTTTTTCAATTTTATACGTATAAATTCGACTTTTTACGTAAATAATTAGATTAATAGACCTTTTAGTTTTTATCCTTTTTATTTAAATTTTTTTATAAAAATAATTTATAAAATATTTAGTTGAAATTCATTAAATAATTCATTTTACTTGAAAAGAATATAAATAAAATTGAAATAAGTTGAAAGATATATTTTAGTATTATGGAATACTTTGACAAACTAATATATAACTAATCGATCTTTCGTGTATTAGACGACCGTTATTATTATTCTGATTATAAAATTAAACTTAAATAATTTAATAAAATTCTCAATATTTAATATTAATTTATAATATTTAAAATAATAGTAAACTAACTATTTAAATATTTTTCATATTCTTTTTAGAGATTTTAAAATTTTATTAGTGTAATAATGTAATGATTATTTAAAAAATATTTATTAATTAATACTAGTATTATATAAATTAATACTATTAATATAATTGACATTACTATTTTTGAGATTGAAAATTTATTATATAATTAAAAAATTAATTTATTATTAAATGTAATATTAAAAATATAATTTAAGATGTTATATTTTAGATTTAGAATTATTATCTAATTAGAGGACTAATTTATTAATTAATATAATATTAAATAACTAACATGCTATTTTTATGATAGAATTAGTATTATTATATAATTAAAATTAGTTAATATAGTATTAAAATATAACTAATATGCTATTTTTTAGAATTAGAGTCGGTATTTAATTAGGAATGTAACTTATTAATTATAAATTGATAAAAAATTATAAAATTACACATAAATTTAAATTTTATGTGTCAAAAATAAATACACATATCAAAATAAACATCACATATGTTAAAAATTAAGCAAACATATAAAAAAATTTAAATATTAAAAATTAATATATATTTATATTCATTTATAAATTCTGTCTATTTTGATAGATTTTAATTTAGTTATAATTAGTTCCATAAAAGTTGAATATGTAAAATTTAAAATTAGCTTTAATTTATTAAAATAACTAATTTTAAATTTATAAATTAATTTTATAATTTTTATAAATTTCAAGTGAAAATAATATGAAACCATTCGTAAATTGTTATCATGCCCATGTCTTCTTGTCTTGTCTTTTCTTATTACTTTTAATATATAAAATGAAATTGTTAAAAAATTGTTAATTCTATTTCTGACAGTTAAATTAGTCTCAAATAAAAGCTAATCAGATGATAAGTTAGCCTCGAATAATAAAATAATAAATTAATTAATTGAATAATTAGACTATAAATTACTTAATTTAGCAATACATCTCTTATATAACTTCTGGAATTGCATATCCTCTTAGGAATGGAATGGACTATAGAACCTTTCTCAATAGGAATTGGATTTTATTTTCAGGGTCCATCAATTTCTTATGATTAATATTAAATTCTATAAATTTATAAATTAGATTCATCATATAAAATAAATTATAGTTAGTTTTATAAATTTTTAATATATTTTTAGTTAAATTAATATTATAATTAAAAATTAACATATAATAAAAAATTATAAATTTTTTCCTTTTTATAAACTGATGTTTGTAAATTTGTACTTTGCAAGTCCATCAACTATTCTTATAGTAAAAATAGTGATATATCAACCAATAAAAATTGGATAATTATAATTTTTTTACTTTTCCATTGTTATTTTTAATAGTACCAATTTTAGTTATTCAATTAACGATAATGGGGGAAGTACAAAAATACAACGGTATTCAAAAGAAAAATTACTTATAGTCTACTCGACTATCACTTAAAAAAGAGATATGAAAAAATATAACATCACATATATATTAGCCTAAGTAATTTGTCACATGGCCTTGTCCCTAATTTTGATCTTAATAAATAAATTGAGATTTTAATTTAATGTCATTTTGAGTTTTGATATTGTAATTTGATTCAAGAATAAACACAAGTATAAAAATAGTATTAAATTAAAATCTCAATTTATTTATTAAGATCAAAATTATGGACGAGGACGTGTAATAAATTACTTATGCTAATATATATGTGATGTTTTATTTTTTTCATATATCTTTCTTAAGTGATAGTCGAATATCTCTTTTTTAAGTGATAGTCGAGTAGATCGTAAGTAATTTTTTTTTTCAACACTATTGCATTATTATTAATCGAATATTAAAAATAACAACCAAAAAGTAAAAAATATTATAATTAGCCAATTTTTAAAAATATTTGTAAAAATAAATAAATTTAATACTAATAAAAGTTTTTAAAAGGTATTACTTTTTTCTAGAGTTCAAGATTAGATTATATTTACTACTATTATTATAGTTATTATAATAATCCATAAATTTTTCTGTTTTCACTTTATTTTATTTATATATAGAAAGAGAAATATTTATTTTCTATATTTAGAATAGCCTACTTCATCTTTATTTACTTTTGCTTTTGGATTTGGTAACTTATCAAGATAATTATTTCATAAGATATTAATATTATTGTTATTTTAAATTTATTAGAGGGTCAATGAACTGCAAATTATAAAATATGTACAATTATTTCGTTATATTTATATAAAAATAAAAAATTTATCTAATACAGAAGAGATAATTCGAAACTAAGATATTCCACTTAAAAAAAATATTATTATCACTTGAATTAAACTATAAGGGTTTATTATTATTATTATTATTATTATTATATATATAAAAAGTGATATTTCTAACATACGCATAAAAATCAAAATAAATATTCCTTAAAAGATCAAAATTGTTAACAAAATCATGAATTTAAAAATAAAAATAAAAATCTTACAGTTAGCTTCTATATTGGATAAACAAAGCAATCATTTCATATAAGACTGAAAATTAAAAACGTGGTGGGAGTGTCGTTGAAGTGACAGCATTATACTTGTGTTCATTGTTGGCATTCAATTATATAAGCACTCATAGACATCAATTCGTCACGTTTTCTTGTCTTGTCGTCGCAAATATGATTTTATTTTATATTGCCTTAATGCCCTCAATTATCTCCACGTGCTGAATATGGCCACAAATTAATTTTTTCTTGTATTTTTTTTTGAATAAATATTATTCAAGTTTTTATTTTTAATTACTTTTCCCCATTACCACCCATGCCAACTGCTAGAATCATAATATTTTATTTAATTTTCTGATAAGATTAATTATCTCTTTCATTAAAGTATATATTATTTCATGGATGTAATTATGATACCACAGTCACAAATATATTGCTTAATTTCTGATAATTCTTTTTATTGATTATAAAATTCTGAATAGTTTTAGCATCACAAATACTATGAAACTCCCCAAAATTATTGGGTTAGCTTAAATCTGATATCCATTGAAACAAAAATAATAAATGTAACTTATTTTTTAATTCTCAACTATATTATAAAACAAACCCTCCATCATTATCTATTGGACTTCTAATACTAACCTTCTGTACCAAACAATACTTAAGTACAATTTAGATTAAAACTTAATATTTAGTATTCATTTATTGAAAGTCCGGAATAGAAATTGAAAGAGAAATAAGGATAAAAATGATTATGTTTTACATGTTGTTTAGTTGAATATGAAATGAGAATAAATTTATTTCTTATTGATACTAATAATAATTATTTAATTATAATTAAAAATAATAGTTAATTTATAATTATTATATACAATAAATATATAAGAAATAATATTTATATGAATGATCAGTTTTTATTTTATTTATTTAACCATTTATAATTGATTTAATTCAATTTCTATGAAAGTGAATTTTTTATTTTTTAAAAAAAAATAAAAAAGAGGGTGATTTACATTAATAGAATAATCCTATTTCGATTTTAAAATAATTTTTAGACATGAGAGTGAAGTAATAATTAACGAGTGAATTTGACGTGAAAAGATTATCTCTATAGCCCACAAATCCTATAAATGTAAGAGACCTTTACATGCCAATTTTTTTTTTTTTAATATTAGCCATTGAATATTTATGAGAAGAAAAATGACAATTAAAGGATCATCATCAGGAATGGCAAATTTTGATCAGACCCAATATAAACCGAGTCCGATGGAAATAGAATTGATATCTTTTCTTTTATCATCATTTCTATAAAAAAATAATATATAAATAATTTAAAAATATATATTAATCAATATTTAAATTATTTTTAAAAGAAATTTAATTAATAGTATATAAAACTTAATAGATGTATAAATAGTATTTTATTAAAATATATAAATTATAAAAAAAAAAATGGAAATCCTAGCTCCCGCTAAGCAATGCAATTATCCTAAAAATCATTTAATCACCAAGCTTCCATATTGAATTTTTATAATATAAAAGTAGAAATTTTAAAATCTGAGCCGCAAGTAGTTGTTGCTAATTATGACACTTGCCGTTCAAAGCATATCTTATGACTTTAGAATATGTATTTTTTATTTTATCCATCACCACAAGCAAAGCAAAGTGTCACGTGAGTTTTGTTTTATCTCCAAACTTTGCCTACGTACTTGATTTCCGAAAGTCAAGATAGCTAGTCGTCCTACCCTTGATTGCCAAACCCGGCAGAATGATAGCAAATACGCTAGCGGAAGTAAATTCACGAAAGTGGCACAAAGAGACGCAAGAGTTGTGGAAGTGTATACTTGTATTGATTAATTCACACTAAAGCTACTTACAATGAGCACACTTTCTCTCTCTACAAGCTCTCTTCTTTCATATATCACCCATACTTACAAATGGTACAAGAAAGGGGTATTTATAGCATTTTTCCCCCTGTCCGCCAACATGGCCGTGTTCCTGGCCGTGTTGAGAACACAGTTGGGAACATGGCCGTGCTCAAGGCCGTGTTGGGAACACGGTCCAGGGTAAATAGCCGTGTTACCCATCATGGCCGTGTTTCCGAAGCTTCTAGGCCTTTCGCATTTGTATTCAACCAACACGGGCGTGTCTGTGGGCGTGTTGGTCAACACGGGCCGTGTTGTGCAGCCTTCCCTTGCTAGCTGCGAGGCGGGGCGTGACATTCTCCCCCACTCAATCTGGCAACGCCCCCGTTGCCTGCTCCTCGTAAGCTTTAATTTTCTCCTCAAATTGCCACAAGTCGCGAATTGGCTCCCAGCTTGCCTCACTCTCGGGGAGTCCCTTCCACTTGACTAGAAACTCCGTCATGGGAGGTTGATTGGATCATGGCACCTTACGGTGGGAGATGATGTAGTCCACTTCTTTGTCATCGCGAGCCCGCGCATTCAAAGGAGCTCTCGTAGACTTGCCTCGGCTTGGGTCATCATGATCCTCCTTGTAGGGCTTCAACAGGCTTACGTGGAAAACAGGATGGATTTTGATGCCTTGGGGAAGTTCAACCTTGTACGCCACCTTTCCCACTCGTTTAATAATGGGGAAAGGCCCATCATACCTTCTTGGAGCCCCCGATGAAGTCCGTCGGCTTTCCCATGCAGGGTATAGCTTGACGAGCACTTTATCCCCTTCTTGAAACTCCATTGGTCTCCTCTTCCTGTCCGCCCCACTTCTTCATCCGGCTTAGATGCCTTTTCCAAGTAGGCTCGTGCGACATCGGCTTGCTCCTTCCATTCCTTCGCAAGCTTAAAGGCGGGTGGCTGGCTGACCATAGGGCAAGAGTGCTCGGCGTGTAGGGTTGTTGGCCCGTAACTATCTCAAACGGACTTTTCTTGGGTAGACTCACTCCTTTGCAAGTTATAAGAGAATTGGGCAACATCAAGCAACTTCGCCTAATCTGCTGATTGGCACTCACGTAGGCCTCAAATAAAGTTCCAAAAGTGCATTGATCCTCTCCGTTTGCCCATCCGACCGGGGGTGCATACTCGTAGAGAACCCGAGGTCGGTGCCTAATAGCTAACCGACCTTGAAGCGAGTGTCCCGATCGCTCACTATGGACTTTGGCACACCCCAATATTTTACCACATGCTTCATAAACAGGCGGGCAGCTTCTTCGGCAGTGACGGCCTTTGGAGCTAGAATGAAGATGCCGTATTTAGAGAACCGATCCACCACCACAAAGATCCATGCACATCCTTCTGACAAAGGAAGCCCCACAATGAAATCTATGGAGACACTCTCCCATGGTCTCTCAGGAATAGAAAGTGGCTCTAGTAGACCACCCGGGGCTTGTTGCTCCATCTTGTCCTGTTGGCACATAAGACAAGTCCTCACATAGGCCTCCACATCCTCCCTCATGCGAGGCCAATAGTAGGCATTCTCCACAAGCGCCATTGTTCGTTGAATGCCGGGATGATCTGCCCACTTGCTGTCGTGGCACTCTTTAAGTATCTCCTTCCTTAGGTTATCATGGAGCGGCACATATAATCTCCTTCTTTTTGTGTAAAGCAAGTCTCCTTCCAGCCAAAACCTTCGAGTCTTACCTTCTCGAATAAGAGCAAAGAAATTCTTGGCCATTGGATCATGCTTTAGCCCCTCCTTGATGCGCTCCGCCAAGTTGCATGCAGGACGGCTTATTTTGGCTAGCTCCCCCTTCCTGCTTAGGGCATCGGCAACAAGGTTTGCTCTTCCTGGCTTGTACTCCATGACATAGTCAAATTCCGCAAGGAAGTCTTGCCACCTAGCTTGCTTGGGTGTGAGCTTCTTTTGTGTCTGAAAGTAGCTAGTGGCGACGTTGTCGGTTTTGACAACAAACTTGCTCCCGAACAAGTAGTGCCTCCAAGTCCGCAAGCAATGGACTATCGCGGTCATCTCTTTTTCTTGCACCGTATACCTCCTTTCGGTGTCATTCAATTTCCGGCTTTCAAAGGCTATCAGATGCCCTTCTTGCATGAGTACTCCACCAATAGCAAAATCAGAAGCATCCGTGTGGATCTCGAACGCCTTTGTATAGTCGGGGAGTGCTAAGACCGGCTCCTCCATAATCGCCTTCTTTAGCCCTTCGAAGGCTTCTCGGCACTTCATAGACCAGTCCCAGGCACGACCCTTCTTTAGTAAATCCGTTAAGAGAGTGGCAATGGAAGAATAACCCTTAATGAACCTCCGGTAGTAGTTTACTAATCCAAGGAAAGACCTCAACTCCGTCACCTTGGCCGGCGGTTCCCAATCCTGGATGGCCTTCACCTTTGAACCGTCCATCCTCAACTTCCCATTGCCAACGACATGCCCAAGGAACGCCACTTCTCGTTGGGCAAACAAGCATTTCTCCCTTTTAACGTAGAGCTCGTTAACCCGCAAGGCTTTGAACACTAGCCTTAAATGCTCTACGTGCTCCTCCAGCGTGTTGCTGAACACCACAATATCATCTAGATAAACAACAACAAATTGATCAAGGTAAGGAGCAAGTACCTTGTTCATCAACGTACAGAATGTGGCCGGCGCATTTGTGAGGCCAAAGGGCATGACAAGGAATTCATACGATCCATATCTCGTCACGCACGCCGTCTTTGGCTCATGTCCTTCGGAGATGCGTACCTGATAGTACCCGGACCGTAAATCCAACTTGGTAAACCACTTAGCACCACCAAGTTGATCAAAGATGTCCGCAATGTTAGGAATCGGGTACTTATTCTTGATTGTAATCTTGTTCGGCTTTCAGTCAATGCATAACCGAAGATACCCATCATGCTTCTTCGGAATAACACCGCACCATACTGAGCTTTGACTGACCTTATATAGCCGTCAAGCTCCTTAAGTTGCCTCCTTAATTCCTCCGAGCTCGGGGAGGCGCCATACGGTAGGGGGCAAAGGCGGGCGGTTTGGCTCCGATTCTAGCTCAATCTCGTGGTCCACTTCTACGTGGAGGAAGCTTCTTCCCGGCGGTATAACATCTTTAAACTCATCAAGCACGCCTCGAATAGGGCTTGGAAGTGTAGGTTCATCAACATGGGTACCTTCTTCCACTTTAAGGGTTGCTAGGAAGGTTGGCTCCTTCCTTTTACCCCTTTATGGCCGACACCATCTTATCTTGACTTAACTCCCTTTTTATCGGCACAACACAAGGTTGGCCATTCTCCATTATGCACATGGTGTTGGCGTAAGGAACCAAGAATGCCTTCACCATGTCGAGGAAGTCCATACCAAGATAAAACCGTTGATCATCAATAGGAGCAATTGTGATATCGACCTTACCTTGCCATTGGCCTATTCGAATGTTAGTTCCTCTTGCAATGCCAATGATAGGTAATCTCTTTGCATTCACCCCTTTTATGAAGCCCTTTTCCTTCTTGTAAGGCAGCTTAATAGAGTCAGCCACCTCTTTCGCCATGTATACCGTGTCAGCTCCAGTGTCCACCATTGCTTGAATACTCCTGCCTCCGATATTGGTCTCCACGTACATTCGTCCACGAGGCTTTTGCTCCACTTTGGCTTGGATAGCATTAAGGAGTCGAAGAGAAGCAAGTCTTCGCTCTTCTTCTTGCCTTTCCTCTTCGGTGATCACTAGCGCTCCAAGCTTTCCTCGCTTTGGACAATCATATGCCCGATGAGGTCCGTCGCATATGAAGCAGGCAAGCTTTTTCGGGGAAGAACTACGCCTGTCTTCCTTCTTCCACTTGCCCTTATCCTTGTATGAAGCCTTGCCATCCTTGGTGGAAGATTTTCCCCTATCTCCACCACCTTTGTCACCTCCTTCGTATTTCTTTACCTTTGGTTTAAACGAGTCCTTCCTCTTCAACTCTATCAAGGACTCGGCAACCGCCATCGCGGTGGCAAGGTCCTGCACACCTCGCCTTTCTAGCTCCAACTGAGCCCACCGAGATAACCCATCAATGAAGGCATGAAAAGCTTCCTTTTCCCCCAAATCGGGAATCTCCAACATCAATTCGGAGAATTCCTTCACATATTCCCGAATATGACCATCTCTATGTTGGAGACGTCGAAGCTTTGACCTCGCCTCCTTCTCGGCATTGTCGGGATAGAATTGCTTCTTAAGCTCCCGAACAAAATCTTCCCAAGTATTAATGGTGCAGAGGCCCTTTTCACATCCTCGCACCTCCGTCTCCACCGGTAGCAATATCACACAAGTAGAGATACGGACTTTACCTTAGTGGTGTCGTCCATGATGCCCATTGCCTCAAAGTATCCCTCCAGGTTCCACAGGAAGTTGTCGATCTCCCTCGCATTCCTCGCCCCACTGTAGGCTTTTGGTTTAGGAGCATCGACCTTGTGGACCGTCACGCTAGCTCCCCACTCTTTGCCAACGCGATCTTGCACAAATTAAGCTCCACCTCGAGCTTATCGACCTTCTCTAGGCATTGGACAAGCAACTTCTTGAGAGCCTCATTGTCCCTTGATAAATTGTCGGTGAGAACATTCAAGGCACCTTGCATCTCCTCATGAAGCTCTCCGTCGTCCCCCTTGGACTCTAGCTTCTCGATGCGTAGGTCCATGTCTTCGATTTTATCTCCCAATCGGACATGGTAGTCTCCACCCTGACTAGCCTTTCCTCCATCAGCGCCAATCACGTCAGCGGGACTTATCCCTCCCGGCCCTTTCCGCTATCCTTTCCTCCTTCCCTTGGAGTAGGAGGAGGCGGTAGAAGTAGATTGCTCACCAACCTTGGCCATTATCTCGTGCAAGAATTCTCCCGAAAGAATTTATCCGCTATACTTCCAACTGTGGCGTGATACTAACTGCTCTGTCTCGAACTTGGCTTTGTCTCGAACTCCGCTCGATACCAATCACGTGAGTTTTGTTTTATCTCCAAAACTTTGCCCACGTGCGGCCTAGCTTGCTTGATTTCCCCGAAAGTCAAGATAGCTAGTCAGCCTACCCTTGATTGCCAAACCCGGCAGAATGATAGCAAATACGCTAGCGGAAGTAAATTCACGAAAGTGGCACAAAGAGACGCAAGAGTTGTGGAAGTGTATACTTGTATTGATTAATTCACACTAAAGCTACTTACAATGAGCACACTTTCTCTCTCTACAAGCTCTCTTCTTTCATATATCACCCATACTTACAAATGGTACAAGGAAGGGGTATTTATAGCATTTTTCCCCCTGTCCGCCAACATGGCCGTGTTCCTGGCCGTGTTGGGAACACGGTTGGGAACATGGCCGTGCTCAAGGCCGTGTTGGGAACACGGTCCAGGGTAAATAGCCGTGTTACCTACTGTGGCCGTGTTTCCCGAAGCTTCTAGGCCTTTCGCATTTGTATTCAACCAACACGGGCGTGTCTGTGGGCGTGTTGGTCAACACGGGCCGTGTTGTGCAGCCTTCCCTTGCTAGCTGCGAGGCGGGGCGTGACAAAAGTCTCTATTATACACAACCTTAAGAAGAGTCTTACCATCCTATTATCATCCTAGAAGTTTTTGTGTTTCTTTTTTGGAAAAACCCCTATATTTTGTCCCTCTTGTGTTTTCAATTTCTTTTAACCTTTAACCCTTGCATATTACTTGTCCTTATTTCATCATTGTACTTTTATTTTTATTTTTATTTGTTCTTTATATGATAGTGCGTGTAAATGTTAACTGTCTCCGTTAATTGGGATTTCAAATGGCAAACCACATCAAAAATTTTATACACGTTTGTATTTCAATTGTGAAAAATCGAGGTCTTCAATTTCGTAAGGCATAAGAAATCGAGGTTTTTAATTTTTGTAAAAGAATCGGTCAAATATATTGTCCAAAATTGACACCCTTGATTTCACAAGACATAAAAAATCGTGACTCTCGATTTTATCGAATCAGACAAAAATAATGAACATAAAAGAATTTATTGCTTCATAATGACAAAATATAACTACTTTTCCATTCAAAATGTACTTTTCTATTCATACAAAAACCAAAAATTCAGTTATAAACTGACATTATCTAAGAACTAAAAAATAAATAAAAAGCTATAATGTAGGTTTTGCACTAATTGCCTTCATAACCTAACAACTATGACAATAAAAATAATCGTTTTATTATAACCATTAATAAGAAGTTTGAATTAAGACAACCATATTAAAAACCACAACAAATATTAATTATGAGAAAAATATGCCAAAATACTTCGAAATATTATTGCTACTATCATGGTTACCAAATAGGTACTATAAAGTCATGTAATGATAAAAGAGGATTACCATTCCATTAAAGTTCTCTATATTGAAAGTTAAATTGTCTATAATTAAGAAAGACCTAAAAAAAGTCACATGTTAAGCATAAAATATTGAATAATGGCATCACATAACAAAAGAAACAACAAACACAAAAACGATAAATAATCCTCTAACAAGCAATATAAATGAACCTAATGAACTTGAATAACAATTGGAAACTACAAATACATATGAATTGCATTAGTAGCAAAAGATGGCAGTGTTTGATGCATGAACATTTCCTTGCCTTAGCACAACATTATATCATAACAAAAACCTACCAAAATATCGATAGTGTCAACCAAAGATATTGGAAAAATTATCAGTTAATATTTTGACATCCTAGATATCAAAACGACTACTTTCACAAAATAACTATTGTGACGAAAAAAAACTCAAAATTCACTTATAAAGGTACAACGAGGTTCACTATAAAAACTACAAATAAATCCCACACTTTAATTTCTTTTAAACGAGCAAAGCTAAGATGCTAGAATGACTTTTTAATCAATGAGTGATTAACATTGTTTTTTTTGCACCTTTGATTGTTTATGAACGACCAATTAGAATATAGAAATTGATTAGGGATTTCATTAGGGAGCTCAATGCAAGGGCTTCCACTTCAATTAGGAATATTAAATTTAGGATGAGTATTATTGGTAAAAAAATAAAAAATACCCTTACCAATTCACTCACATTACTTAAAATTGTTGGCATGTAACACATATCAAAACAATAACCAAGTCAGTATTTTCGTTTGTGTATCACTCACTCAAGCACTATTATATAAAGGGTAAATCAAAATTAAAAGTGCAGGAACTAAATAAATAGACAATTAAATTTATAGGGGTGCAATTATGAAAAAAGAAGGGGGCAAAAATGGATTGTCCCCCTGTTTTGTGAAGGAAAAACAAAAAGGATAGAGCTAGAAGCTACCAACCTTTTTTTTTTTTTTTTAAGTATTAATCCAACTTGTTTATTTTTTTAATAATTACTGTAGTACAATAAATAATAAAACTTTTCCTAAAACAACAATAAAATTGGATAGGTTGTCCAAAACAACATCTCATCAATCTCTGCATCGCTCTCTTTCTAAAATAAATTTATTTTGATTTATTTATACTAATTACACAATTCTAAAATAATAATAAAATTATTAGATTAAGAATTTTCCTCACTAATTTATTTTAAATTATTTTATTTTAACATATGGTAAAAATAAAAATATTTAAAATTCTATTAGATATATATTACAATAAATTTTTAAAAAATCAGCATATATTTTTTTCTGTAATAAGAAGATATAATTCATCGTAAGTATTTGATTCTAAATATTAATGACAACATTTCACGGTTATGTTATTCGATTTTTCAAATTTATACAATTAATTACATATTGATTTATCAATTAATAAAAATTATTAAGTGGTAGAATATTTACTAATATATTATTATTAATATATTGCAGTTCTATAATTTTATATATTGTTACTACTAATAAATTTGAAATATCTCTAATAAAGTATTTAAATATAAGAGTAGTATTATTTTGCACTAAATATCCAATATAAAAAATATGAGCTATTATTAATTACTAAAATAAACATTTTCAATAAAAATATATATTTTTAGCATTTTATATTCTTATTAAATTATACTATGAAAATATTATCAATTTGTAAGATTATTAATTATTAGATCCTTAATGTATCGATTTGAGAGTTATCCTCTAAAATCCTTAAAATAATATCATTGGTTGGTGACATAAAACCGAATCACCCGCAGGTAATAAATCTGAGTATTATGCAAATTCCTCGTTGTTTCTTCATCTTCTTCAATTTTGCCTCTTCTTTGTTCTTTCCCTCTCTAAATTGAAGCTCTATAAGAATAATCAAGAGATACCCATTTTGTCTCAAGATTCAAAAGTATTATACTTATTTAGCTTTATTATTTAGAGAAGGGTTTTCAACAAAGAAAAAGAAATGGCTTCTATTAATCCTTCAACAACAACTAGAACAGCTCTACCTTATACCTTGTGAGTTTTTCTCCTACACCCATCTCCATTTAATAGCTTTACACGTTTAAATCCATCTGGGTTATTTTTTCTTATTGGGTTTCTTGAAAATTTTCATCCTTTTCAATGGTGTGCAAATTCTTTTTTTTTTTTTTTTTTTTTGTTTCAATGCAATTTGGCTTTTCTTTTTCTCTTTTCCTACATGTTCAGTTTTCCAGTCAACGCTTTTTTTCTCTGATTTGTTCTTATTTAATGGCATTGAATGGCTTTTGACTAGGGATATTTGATGTTATTTTGATCATTTGACAATTTTTTTGTTTGATTGAGTTTATCCAAAAGATGGGTCTTGTATTAGATCAAACATTTCCATCAAGTTTGTTTATAGAAGAATTTGCAGAATGGATGTGAATGATAGAATAGTTATTGTTGTGCTAAAGCTATGAACTATCCCTGTATTTGGGTGCAAATGACTTGAAAGAATCAGACTTTGTTAGCACTCATACTTCAAATGAATCCATCAAGTTGATTGGTTTTTGCTCAACTTAGTTGATAAGAACTTTAGATATATTGGGTCTGGAACAATATTTTTACTCATGACATAGAGTCGGCCTTTTTCTTTCGTTTCCACTCTCTTATAGTTGCAATATGCAGCAACTAATCGGAAAACATCTCTCTACAGAGCTTAATTCTCTGAAATTCATGGCTTATTGGCACTGCTATTATGCTTTTATTATAAGAAGTATTTCGCAGATCTATTAAGTTCAATATGAGATTGTTGATGCATCACAGCTTCTATGTCCTTTGAAAAGTTTACTATGGTGATTTTCCTACTATCTATTGATCCTATCCTTTCTTTTCAAGTACACTCACATGTTTCTTAATTTCTTACTTTTATGCAGGGCAAGGAAGAACTTTAAGTTGTTCAATGGATTACATGGAGTGACTTGGTTTTCTGCAAATGGGTGCACATCCAATTCCACTTTGTTGAAGCTTGATGGTAGTAAATCTTCTTTCAGTATTAAGGGTGTCAGAAATACTCGAGCAGCACTAATATCTGAAGAAGGCGACCTGCTGTCCTATTCCAATGGCAATAATGATGCTGTAAACGGAAGTTTCATTGATAACAATTCAGTTGGAATTAAACTACAGCCTGATGCATTAGAATTTGGAGCTCTGGCAGGAGATACTGCCTCCGTGCCCAATGGTTTCCCCATTGATGATGATGAGTTTGATTTGGATTGCAGTACAGAAGGTTTTTCCTCCATTGCTGAGGCCATTGAAGATATACGTCAAGGAAAGGTAATTGTTTTACTGTGTTATGGGTGCCTTTCATCACTTAATTACTTTCATTTTTTCCCCTTGTTTCTTTTCATTTTTTGCTTTACTGATTGCATATTTCATCAGATGGTAGTGGTTGTAGATGATGAAGATAGAGAAAATGAAGGGGATCTTATTATGGCAGCAGAGTTGGCAACACCTGAAGCCATGGCTTTTATTGTGAAGCATGGTACTGGTATAGTATGTGTGAGCATGCAAGGGGAATATCTTGACAGGTTACAACTCCCTTTGATGGTTACCCAAAATGAAAATGATGAAAAACTTCGTACTGCATTCACAGTGACAGTGGTAAGTACATTTTTTTTTTCCTGGAGATTTCATTCTTGGATTTTATGATTTTCTCTTCTCAATTCAAATTTAAAAATTAGAAAGTTCCTCCTTCACTGGAAGCAATTTAAACTTTTCTGAAATGTATTGTGGTATAGAAAAAGAAAAAGTAAAAGCCTTTGAAAATATGAAGCTACCATATGATTTACTTGCTTCTTTTTCTTCTTCCTCTTGATCTTCAACTTCTTATCATCATAATTGTCGCAGTCATCATCATCATCATGTAAATGTAACTGAGTTCATCACTCTGCTTTCTTGTCTAATTGGCTATTTTAATAGCAATTACCTGGCAGGACTGGAACTTATACAAAACAAAATTGCTTGCCTTATAACAGTTATTTTATTATCTCTCATCTCCTTGTATTTAGCGGCTGTTTATTCCCTGAGATCTTGTTGAGCGGAGGTTTATAGTCAACTCAATTTTCCAGATACATGCGATTAAACATAATTTTACTCATCAATCTACTTTTTAGAATAATAATCCATAGTTGGGTTTTGCCTGTGAATACCTTTTGCAGGATGCGAAACATGGCACAACCACAGGGGTTTCAGCTCAAGATAGGGCAACAACAGTTTTAGCTCTTGCATCCCAAGATTCAAAACCTGAAGACTTCAACCGGCCTGGGCACATTTTTCCACTGAGATACAGGGAGGGTGGTGTTTTAAAAAGAGCAGGGCATACAGAAGCTGCAGTTGATCTTGCAGTTCTAGCTGGATTTAGCCCTGTTGGGGTTCTATGTGAGATTGTGGATGATGATGGCTCCATGGCTAGATTGCCGAAGCTTCGCCAATTTGCGCAACGGGAGAATTTGAAAATTATATCTATTGCTGATTTAATCAGGTAAACTCTTTCATGTTCTTTTTGGGGCTTTGGTGTGTGTTGGACTCTATGATTAAGTAGCTTCTCCAATGTCTGCCTTTTTCTTCTGCTTACTGTTTGTCTATCACAAAGCATGTTCACATTGTCAATTTCCATCTTTCCTCGTTTGCTGTTCTACTCCATCTGTGGTTTTGAATTGTCAGATGATATATTGCAAAATTTGATGCCATTAGAATTGTCATTCAGCTTGCCAAGGACATATTGATGTCATTACTTTGTTATTTTTGAACCCAATTAATATGTAAGTGGCTGTAATTTTGTGAGTTACTTCCAACTTTAGCTAACATTTATTCAATGTTATTGGGAGAATAAAGTTAATTAAAAATATAACAAGTGGTTGTGGATCATTGTTTTGTTACTTATACATGAAGCTCTTAGTTCGGATACTTTGTTTACAGATGCTTTTTAAATCTGTGTGTGCAAACACATTCCCCTTTTCTAATATATATTCATTAAAGAAATTGTTGTAAACTTGTTTATAATATTGTGATTGATGAAAACATAAATTAATGAATCAGATTATGATTGACAGGTATAGGAGGAAGAGAGAGAAATTAGTAGATCGTTCTTCTGCTGCTCGGATACCAACAATGTGGGGTCCATTTACAGCGTACTGTTATAGATCCATCCTAGATGGCATTGAACATATTGCAATGGTTAAGGTAAGCAATGTTTATAACTTGATTAGTCAAGATTTCTCAAAGTCTATTAAAATTCTCAAACCTAGTTGAGGTCGAACAAATTGCTGGTTTATTTTGTTGGGATTTTCTTTTAGAAGTCAAATTGCTTATCTGTTTCGATAAGGTGAATGTGGAGGATATAATTTTTGGGCTGCAATTCTTTTTCTTCTTTTTGAGTTTTTTCATTTTCAAGTTTTCTCTGTCTGAACAAATTGAGAATATTTCATTAAGGGCATGACATTATTAATGTGGCACATGATCATCATCTATTAATTTGGATTAGTTGTCCATGGTTATGTTTAAGTCATAATTTGGAAGGAATAGTGATTTCTATAAAATGTGGTCTCAAGGTTTGGATTGTAATTTACCTTTAAAAGATAACCACAAATATAGTTTTCATTTTTCAATTTCTTAAAGAAATTGAGAATTATGATAGAAAGCATTCAACTGCTGACAAGGTGTATGTGCTTATTATATTCTGTTGAATTGGACGGATTCTTACTTGTTTGAAACTTTACTGTCCAACAGGGTGAGATTGGTGATGGGCAGGATATTCTCGTGAGAGTACATTCAGAGTGCCTCACAGGAGATATATTTGGCTCTGCCAGATGTGACTGTGGGAACCAGCTGGCACTTGCAATGCAGCAGATTGAGGCTGCTGGCAGGGGCGTCTTGGTCTATCTACGTGGGCATGAGGGAAGAGGCATTGGTTTGGGCCACAAGCTTCGCGCTTACAACCTACAGGATGCTGGGCGTGATACAGTTGAAGCAAATGAAGAGCTGGGACTGCCTGTTGATTCACGAGAATATGGCATTGGTGCTCAGGTATTTACTGGTGGATTTGCTGCTGTTTATTGCTATTTACAATGTGCAAATTACAAGGATCATTGTCTTTACTAAGGTGTTGAAGTGATTGCCTATTATAATTCTCTGGAGAATTCACTCTTTGTCAGCCTAGAAGTAAAACAAAGTGCATAAGCTAAAGGCAGCTGTTCTTTTGAATCATTATAAAACAAAAGAGTTATGCATCTTATTTTCTTAATCGAATTATTGACCAGGAGGTTTGAATTATAAACTGATAAATATTAACAGAATTGTGATGGTTCAACTAGAGGAGAAAAGCTCACTAAGTCTTGATTTTCAGAGGGGTTGCAGACTTTTTAAAATCTTTTTACAAATGTTGAAATGTCCATGCCGTGCTTGGATGATATGATGATTGGAAAAGAACATGGAAACATTGGAGTATGTTGACAACAATGCCAACCTCAAGATTTTCAGTTCTCCCCTTAAATTTTTTTTTCCCCCTTCTGTTCAATAAACTCTGAGAACCATAATCGGAGGCAGCCAAGTGATTTCAGGGTTTTAAACCAATGGTTCACGTGCTTCTAGTATCTCACTAGATTCTATCTTTATTTCCGCAGATAGCGGTAGCAGTGTACTTCAGTAAACGGGTAGGGATTTCAGGCAAATCCCTACCCTGTAACCACAGCTTTTTTCTTAACAAAAAGTTCTTTTACTTGATTCTTGTCTAATATTATATTTGTTGGATATTCATTTACAGATACTACAGGATCTGGGTGTCCGAACAATGAAGTTGATGACAAACAACCCTGCGAAGTATATCGGGCTCAAGGGTTATGGTTTGACAGTTGTAGGTAGGGTTCCACTGTTAACCACAATCACAAAGGAAAACAAGAGGTATCTAGAGACCAAACGCTCGAAAATGGGCCATATCTATGGTGTAGAATTCAATGGCCGCTTAAGTAACCTTATCAGTAAATCTCGCGTTGACACAGCATCAGATGCTACTGCTAACCGATAAGAAGGTTGCTCTGGCTTTGATCATCCACAAGCCAACTGTAAGATCTTAAGCTCCTTAACATGACAGAATGGGAAAGTTACCCATTGATTTAACTACATAGATGAGTTCAAATTCTTCCATTTCATACTCAAGTCAAAAAAGAAAAAAGCATAACGATGATTATGCACTTAGAAAAGATTTGTTGAAAGTTATGTTGGTTGCTCTGAAGATCTATTCATTAATTTTCTTCCTATGATGTAAAATTAGACGCCAGAATTCCCATTTATGCAATGAAATATATATAATGTTCTTTGATCTCCTTATTTTGCATCTAGATCCTGTCATTCTGAAAGCTGCTGCTATGCTCTGTAATTCTTTTAGCCGTTTAAGCAGGCAAAGCCTAAGGAAATTGTTGGTTACCATATGTAGGATTTACTTGGCTGTTTCTTGTTGTTCTTGTTTGATAATTTGACAAACAATTTCACTGTAAAAGAGTAGATATTAATTTTGATGGCTCCTTAGCTTTTATTTGGAATAATCCATATTTAGCCCCTGAACTTTCTTTTTCCAAATTAAGTTCTTACGCTTTCATTTGCTGATATTGAATCTTTTACTTTTGGGAAATTTAAGTTTTTTCTAACCGAACATATAAAGAGTGTTAAGTCAGTGTGCGAAATATGCTATTTGGTCTTAGTATTTTTTATTCTTACCTATCAAGTCCTTAGATTTTAATATCTAACCAATTAAGTCCTTTTATTATTTTTTTTTGGTGGTTAATAATGAAAATGGCCACTTCTTTACCAACTGGATTAACTTTTAATTTATTTCCAAGAAAACTGATTCTACCAAGGATTTCTACTAAATCCTCCCCAAATATACCAACACTCCACTTTCACATTTTCTTGTTCATTCCAAACAAAGTGAATCTAAACCGTTTATATTTTTTAACCACCCAACACATGTATGACCATGATTTAATTGACAACTTTACCTCAGTCCTTGAGGACTTGTAACAATCCTTAAATTTGTTAATTTGATTTTAAATACGCATCAACCAAAGTATCTTATTCAAATCTAATATAAGATTTGGTGTAAGATCTTAAAATGGGGTTTTGCTAGATTACCATTATAGTAATTAAAATAAATAATTAATTGATATTATTTTATATAATTTATTTATTTTATATATTTTTTTGTTAATATAGATTATCAACGAATTTATATATAATTTTTAATTATTCATATGAGTCAAGATTTTATAGTTAAATCTTATAGTTTTTAAGTACCACTAATTAAATTTTAAAAATTGATAAAACGTTTTAATATATAAAAATTATGTATTTAATTAATCAATAATTAAGTACTATATATAATTAATTATAATATATAATTATATTAATAAATTATTAGAATTAAAATAATATCAATATTTATAAGTTCATAAATATTTTATAATAGATCCTTAAAATAACATCAAATTCATTTAATGGACCCATTTTTAATGTATTACATATTTTTGTCTCAGTAGTTGATAATATTTTCTTATTATTTAATGAATAAAATAAAATAAAAGTGGTAATGCATTAATACATAAATTGATGGTGGAAACACATTTAGTCTCACATATTTTACAAATATATATGGATTTTAGGGTACACAATAAAAAAAAACAAAAAATTTTGAAAAATTTAAAGAAGATTTTACAATCCCCTCAGTCTCCAATCTTGCTTTACCAAACAAAAGGCGAGGATAGATATGGAATTTTCCAAAGATGATTTTGAAGAGAGCCGCCTACAGTACACTAGAGTCTTATCGTATCAACTTGGGTCTGCAAATAACAGGTTTCCACGTAAGTGGTCCACGCCTCGAAATTTCTATCTGTCCACTGTTTTAACTACATTATTACATCTTGTTTTGTTCTCGAAGGCATCTGTTGTCCCACTTTAATTTCCAGTCCACGTGTACAACCATGGTCAATTTTTACCGTTGTGGTTACCCACAACATTCATGGTAATTAATTTTTTTTTCCTCCAATTGTGATAAATCATCTTTTCCTTTCAATTTGTTTTAAAAATATAAATCACTTTCTTTTGTTATTAGTTTAATTATTAAATGTATAAAATAGTTTTTATTAATTATCGTAAATATTAATATTCATAATTAAGTTTCACCTAATTTTGAAATTTTAAATTATTATATGATATTTTTATATTTTAATATAAATTTTGTTTAGTTGAGTCTCAAAATTATAGTTGGTTGTTAAATATTTTAATATTTAAATTATCATGTAGTGCATTATAAAAATTATTAAGAATATTTTATTAAAAAATAGTTAAAATAGTGATACTAATTGAAAGAAAGAATTTTAAAATAGTGATACTAAAAATTATTAAGAATTTTAATAAAAAATAGTTAAACTTAGAATTTGTGGAATCAGAAATTAAAGTTTGAAGATATACATATAGTTATTTGTTAGTATTGAATTCAAAATTAATGTTTATATGAAACATAGAAATTATAATAATATGAAAAGAGGGTTATATATTATATATTAGGATAGTTGTTTTATAAATGACAAAATATAGGCTAGAATTTTAGTAGGAAACATGTTTAAAATTTAGCTTTGAAGTGGGTCACAATCAAATTTTCAGTGGAGGCACAAATTAAAATATCTAAAAGAAATAAGAAAGGTTGTTAAAATCTCACAAAGTTGAATAGGGTTATATAAATATGAAACTCTATTTAGCATTACTATCACTCCACTAATATTAGTAAAATATAATTATTAAGATCTAAAAGTCAAAAATTTAACTTTTAATATTCACATTCCCATTTAAAACTATTCTAATTTAAAGTAAATAAATCCACTCCATCAATAGATGAAAAAGAATTAGAAAAAGAAATTAGGTTGTAATTAAAGGAAATTGGGAAAGCCAGCTTGGACTCACTAACACACATACAATTCCCTTAGTAGTTGACCACTCATCATTAACATCACATAACATGCCCTCCTCTTCTTCTATGTGAAAATTGTAATATTAAATAGCATTTTCAAAAAAATAAAATTGGAAAAATCATTCACCACCGTTGATGAGAATCCAACGGTGCAAAAACAAGTTTGTCTGTGTAGAATATTTTGAAGCAGAACACACTCTATAAATACCCCCTCTCTCCCATTCTCCTCTTTTCATTGTCGAGCCACTCTTCTCTTTATTCCTGCGTTAAAAAAGCTCTAACCTTCTTCTTTGCAGAAATGACTTCTTCCAACAGTGTCGTTTTGATAATGCTTATTGCATTTCTCTTCACCTCCGCTTTTGCTCAGTCTCCTACACCCTCACCGGCATCTTCTCCTATGAAATCTTCACCGTCACCATCTTCCGCTCCTGAATCTTCTTCGCCAGCTCCTTCCACTGAACCACCAGTTTCTACTGCTCCTCCGGCTGCAGCACCGTCTCCAGCTGATATTCAGTCTCCTCCTCCTCCTCCTCCTCCTCCTCCACAACCATCTCCTACTCCAGAGGCTTCTCCTTCACCAGTGGATAGTACTCCTCCCCCTGCGATCTCCCTCACACCAGCTGAAGCTCCTGCACCGGGTGAAAACGTTGCTGTTTTGAACCGGCTTTCTGTTGCTGCAACAGTTGCTGCTGGTCTCTTCGCTGCCGTTTTGGTGATGTAGAGTACAGTGGTGCAGCTATGGAATGAGTTTAATTTATTTTTGTCTTTTCTTTTTTGTACTTCTTGCAAAGTTGACCAATGTCAGTGCGTTGTGTTGATGGTGAATTATTTGGTTATGAATTATGGAATATGCTAATTTAATTTACTTCTAATTTATTCCATTCTAATTAATTAACTTGCAAGACTAATCTTTGATTACTGCGAGGCACCAGCATAATAATAATATAAAAATAAAAAAAAATCTTGCTCCATTATATATGACACAGATAGATAGATGATTGACACATATTTATTAATTTTAAATAACAAAATATGTGTTAATTATTTAATATTAAAATATAAAATATTCGTATATATATGTTATTTTTTTATTAATTCTGAGTTATGTACTAAAATTATATAAAAAAAATAAAAACACTTAATATGAATTTAAAGGATATGATAAAATTTCGATAGCACATCAAAATATTACTGTTACTTTCATTCATAGTAATTGGTTAAGTTTTAATTTCCCCAAGAAAAATTCTCTTAATTTCAATTTTTTATATCTTAAAAGTCTTGTTCAAAATTCCATAAAAAAATATGTGATACGAATGCAATATTACATCAGTTTACCTAATGCTTACTTCATGATGAAATTTAATTTTTTAATTTTTTTCCTGTTGAATTATTAATGAATTCTAAAAGAAATTAAAAAAAAAAACAAAACTTATGGTTAAAAATAAAATTCAAAAATTAGAAGGGATCAATCAAAAAATGAGGATATTATACATGATGTGTAGATTAAATGGCGCACAGGGATTGGAAGTAGGTCTGAATGAGTAGGAACGTGCACTCAACAAAGCCAGAGATGGCCTAAGGAAATTACTTTGATGTAATATGGTTAAGGATAATAGTGTTTGGAAGATTGTCATAGTATTACCTGATTTCGGAATGGTTTTTGGTATTATAATTTATAAGAACTGAAATTAATAACAAACATGAAACAACAGACTTACTTTTGAGGAAAAACACATATTTGACCCCTTGCAATTTTCTTTTTTTATATTACCCCTGCCCTCTTATTTCTACACATTTCATCCTTGTACTATTGTTCTCATGTAAAGTCAATTCTTAACTAACAGAGCGTGGAAGTGGAACCACACACCGTTAAATTGTAAGCCATGTCATTTTCCACGTTCAGAAAAATAAAATAAAATAATTTAAAGTAGATATGTATAACTTTAGATATTGTGGAGGATCTTTACCCTTAAAAATGGATACAATCACTTTCGTTTGAAGAAAATATAATTAAAGCTTATTTCTTTTTTCAAATTCTGCCTCTGCCATCTTCAAGCTTATCTTGTTTTGCAAACCATAATAGTTATTGATTTTGCTTCATTTGTACGCAGATGGAGGATGGATACAGTGAATAGAGTTCTGATTCTAGCGAACGATTTCGACGAGGAATGAGTGAGATACAACTCAATATCCAATTGAGCTATGTGAATGGAGTCTTAAATGCTTTAGAGAATCTAAGAGTTGAAAGAAATCAAGCTCCTGTTCAAGCTGGTGACGAATATGCATTAGCTGAAATGTGAAATAAAGAACCTAAGATTAAACTGGATGAAATAAATATGAAAATGGAGGTTCTAAGGCTCGAAAGTCGATAAGTTATAGGAGAATATATATTGTTCAAAGAAGCTACTCAAAGTTTGAAAGAAATATCTCATTTCTAGAAATCAAGAACAATATTGGTTGTGGGATTAGGAGTTACTGATGCCTGCTTGCTGGGAATTGCTTTACAAAAGGATAGTTGAAAATGTGTTTAAAGATGCAAGCTTTATTATTGTTATCGTAAAAGTGGTTTATAGTTGTAAGAAAATTTGTTATCCTCTATGTAGATTTGTTCTTACTGTTTCTAATGCATTTGGCTTCATTTCGTTGCCAAATTTTTACATGTGCAATATTATGCTATTTCAATATTAAGACCAGAAGAAAATATACAAACTGAATAACTGAAGAAAAAGTTAAAAGCGTTGGCTATAACTCGTTATATTTGCTATAGCTACCTGTTTTAGTACACAATAAAGACATAAATCACCATTTAGGTGGTTGTAGAGCCAAAAATTTAACATGAGTCAATTCTCATAAAATAAAAAAGTGAGTAGTAATCTCACAAAAACCATAACCACCAAATGAACTAGGTAATAAATTTCAAAGAATAATAGTACATGTTTCTATGAATCTAGGGTTTCTATATGGTCTTGTAGTACCCATCCTTTTATCTGCAGCTTATTATAAATCATTCAAACTTATTACAGGTCGCCAATCTCACTGAAGCCCAGTAGCCTTAAATCTTGCATTAAGATAGTCTTTGTCGAGTAATAATTGTTTAACACTTTAAGGTTGCTTTAGTTTTGTAGTTGCTGGTGGAGTTCCTGTTGTTTGCTTTGATTTGTCTCCATACAAATATCTAGATTTTCTCTCTAAGATTTAGAATTAAAAAGAAAAAATTGTAAGCAATAAATATGTTGAATTAAACACATGTGTCAGTTTGCGTATTATCTTGTAAGTTGTTGCACCAGTTTGCATTTTAATATAACAACTTGCACCACTATACTGATATGAAACAAATGGTAATATAACTTTTTCTAAATAAAATATGAAGTTAACAGTGTTAAAGAATCTCACATGTCTAAAATGAAAATATATTGCATTTTATAAGGTTATTAAATATTGATAGTAGGGAGCATACTCTCAAAATACAATGAAAAAGAAGAAATTTGAAGAAACTTTAAAGAAATACTTCCTACCTTTAAGGAAACACGTATATGTCCACACCAACAGTAATAAAGTCGAGCTCACTTCTTTCGATTCCTCCACACGATTACCCCAAACGCTCCAAAAAACAAACATATAATGATCTCAGTGTTTTCTAAGAAAACCATAAACAAAATAACTTCTTTCTTTTTTTCGTTAATTCATCAACGTTAGAACTGTTTGAATGATTATATTTTTTCGATATTTCCTTTTTCAATTTCAGTTTCAATGATTCTTTCAATTCCAGACTTCGGTTTATATTTTACAGTTTTGAATGTTTAAAATTTTGAATTTAGGGTTGCTGTAATAGGTAAATCAAATCCTTTAGAGTTTACATATTAGGACAGAAAAAGTTACTAGAATAACCTTTACTCAATATGGGTTCCTGATTTGGAGACGTGTCAATTATTTATCCTAGTCAGCACATCTTCTATGAAAGGACTTCTGTCAAACATATTGTAAGGAATACACGTTAATGTTCTATTAGTTAAGGACTAACTTTACATGAAAGTAATAGTGCAAGGACATAATGTGTAGAAAATAAGAGTACAAGGGGGTAATGTCAAAAAAAAAAAAGAAGAAAAAGTGCATGGGCCAAACATGAGTTTTTCCTACTTTTGAAAGAAAACACATAGCAAATATTAGTTGTTCCTATGCTGGAAATTTGACGTACGAACATAAAGATGACATAAAATTAGTGGCGCAAGCATGTTAGATTAATCGAATTTGTCTCCACAAGTGGACCACTCTTCAAAGTAGACACAAATTTCTAATGTAAGTTATAATTATTTGTTTGACTGTGGCTGTGGTGAAAGCAAAACAATGGTCAAGAAACAACTTCTTTTCTGTTTTCTTCTTGATTTTTCCAAAGTTAAAAAGAGCATTCCATTAGTCATGTGCCGTGAAAGTTGGAAGCACGTTTAAAGAGAAGGATATCAAAGGAAGATTGAGGTTTTTCCTTTTTGTGCTTTGAATTTTTTGACAAAATTCTTTTGTAACATTCCTTGTGATGCACCCACCCGCCTAACTTAGTTTATAAAATATTATAGGCGGCATATATTTTTTTATCATTCATCCAAATCATAGCTTAGTTTTTTAATTTTAATTAAAATCATTAATTAAATTGTGCAATCATATATAGGTTAATAAAAGAGTTTCGTTAACCCACTCTCATAGAATGTGTTAAAAGATTTATAAAAATTAGACTTTTAACACTATTTAAATCTAATCTCAAAAATTGATCACTGAAATTAGAAATTAATACGTCTATATGAAAAATATATAAAATGTCAATAAACCAATTTTATTAGTATCGGTAATGAGTTCAAAGAGACAACTTAAGACATTAAACCTATAATGAATAAAAAGTTGCATAAACATCATTATTATATATGTATATTTATTGTACAGAGTAAGATACATAAGATGTGGACAAAAACTAGGAAGAATAAAAGTAGGTATAGCAACTTTGAAATCAGCAAATAACGGTAATCGTCGGGCATCTAAGGACTAAAATGCCTTTTCCCAATGTTCTTTCTCCCCCATTGATTATTTTAACAAAAGATAACATTATATATTATTTTTTTATATTATAGAGATTCGACTATTCATTTTTATAACTATTTTGTTTTTTAATGTAAAACCATTTAAATGATAATAAGATATATCGAGTCTATAAAAAAAATAATTAAATCTAAATTTCATTTTTATTATTTTAATTTATACATGGTTGAATGGGCTATGGCTATATTATAACATGAAAAAAATAAAAACTTATTTAATGCAGAAATAGAGTAATTGTATTTAATTCCTGTCTGATTAATATCGATGAAAACTATTTTTGAATTTACCATTATCATAAGTGATGATGCATCTACGGCCATATCTTTTCTTTGTCTTGTAAAAGAAAATTATGAAAATGGAAAAAGTAAGTCAGTCTGGCAATGGGAATATGGCATTATTAGTGCATGTAAGTAAAATGATTCAACAATTCAAAGAAACTTGACATGCTTTTTTGTCCTTGTACCCCAAGGCACGCCCCATATGTACAACTATGATGCATAATAATGATAATGTATTGGCTGTTAAAAAGGAGAAAGAGGAGGCAAAGAAAAAAGTAATTAAAGCCCTTTACAAAGAAGGAAGTGGTCAATATTCACTTAATCAACCTCGAATTTCCATTTTATTTCTCTACCAGAAGACACTTACTAGTAAATTTTATATCAAAAAATAATAAATAATCATATATAAATATTTTATATTTTAATATTAAATAATTGATGATTATTTAAAATAAAATAAATTTATTCTTATTTTCTAAATTGATGCTAATGAATAGAGCCATAAACCTAAATTAGGTAAAATAGTAAATCTCACGCGTATCCAAAAGCCATCTTTTTTACTTTATTTCTGTACAGATTATTGCTTTATTTCTGCACTGATTATTGCTTTCAACTCCTTTTTTTAATTCATATCCCACTCAGAGGAATTACTAGTAAAATAAATAAATAGAAATTAAAATAAATGTTTCTAAAATTAATAATATTAATAAAAGGTGATAACAACATCAATAAATATATAAATCAAATAATAATTCCACTCTACTGTTACAAATATAATAGAAACAAAAAAAAAGAAGCATTAGACTCTGTATCATCCCTTAAAAAGCCAAAACGGCACCGATTAATCCAACGGCCGCAAACCCCGCCATAGAGAATCTATTTGAAGGGGCACCGTTTTGTGCGGGACCAGGGGCTTCAGATGGTGGAGTAGAGATAGTAGAAGGAGGAAGAAAAGGAGCAGGTGAAGATGTAGGAGGCGACGGCGGAGACTCAATGGTGGTCGGAGAAGGTGCAGCCGCTGGTGTAGTCGCCGGTGATGGTGACGATGTTGGTGATTTAACAGCAGGAGCTGGCGTTGGAGAAGCCGCTTTTCGAGGAGGAGCCGCAACTGGAGATTTGGACGGCGATGGTGACGGAGACTGTCCTACAGTGGCCCCGATTAGCAATGCAGCTGTTAACGCCAAGAAAACAGTATTTGAGTAAGCCATTTTTATAGAGAGAGAAACACGGAGATTATTAGATAGAGAGAGTAGCGTATACTGTAAGAATGAGTAGAAATGGAGAAGAAAGAGCGAGTATTTATAGGGAAGTGAGAGTGACTTGTGTGTAGTTGGTGAGGATTTTTGGTATTATGCTTATGAAATTCGGACAGTTGGATTTTGGGTTCCATTATTGACAATGATGGAAAATGAGTGGGGACAACGCAGGGTATAGCTGTAAGTTAATCATGGACGTATACGTGGTATGGCCTTTTGAACAATGTAATATGTATAAAGTAATCATGACCGTTGGGGAATTATATTATTTTATTACTTGTTTTGTAACGGTCGAAATGGGAAAGGTTGGATTTATGTAGATTTTGGGGATTTATTTTCAAACGGGAATAAATTTGGCAGGGTCATTTAGCCTTTTTGACCGGTAATTGACCTCATTATTACTTTTGATTCTCATTTATATCTTTGTGTTTTTCATCATAGAAAAGAAAGTGCGTTTTAACCCTTAATGTTTATAGTTATGAGCTGATTGCCCCTTAAAGATTTTTTAAGTCTAACTAGACACTTAATGAATGAGAAATTCTTAATATAAGAGCATCTCTAATGCACTTTTTATATAAGTCAAACTCTTTATTTTAAAGAGTTATATAATAAAATGACACTTCAATACACTCTTTATTCTTTAAATATAAAATAGAGAGTCAATTTGGCTCTCTATATATGTAGAGCTAAACTTCACTCCCTATATATGTAGAGCCAAACTTTACTTTATACTCTATATTTAATAAATGCATTATAAATTTCTAAATGTTTAATTTAATTGAAATTTGTAAGTATTGTTTTTCTATTGAAAAAAAGTTAAAAAGAAAGGGAAATAACTATTAATATTTATGGAAATAAAAACAACATTTAAAATAAAATATAAAAAGTCTATTAAACTTAAATAAAATATTTTACTCATTATAGAAATTATACTCTTTAAAATAAAGAGTACTATTGGAGATACTCTAAACATTCTTTATATATGTCAAAAGCTTTAGTTTAAAGAGCTATAACATAAAATGACACTTTAATATATTTTTTATTTTTTAAATATAAAACAGAGAGTCAATTTGGTTATGTACATATAGAGAATCAAACTTCACTCTCTACTCTATATTTAATAAATGCATTACAAATTTCTATATATTTGATTTAATTGATATTGATATTTGTAATTTTTATTTTTCTATTAGTAAAAATTTATAAAAAAGAAAAAAAAAGAAAAATTAAACCATTAATACTTATAAAAATAAAAAATAAAATATAAAGAGTTTATTATAATTAAATAAAATATTTTTATTTTTTATATTTTAATATTTCTTAAAATACTTTTCATTATAAAAAATATATTTTTTAAATTAAAGAGTACCCACATAATGTCATACTATCAATGCTTCTTTCTCCTTATATATATATATATATATATATATATATATATATATATATATATATATATATATATATATATATATATATATATAATGTTTTAAATATATTTTTTAATTGCCATTTTATATAATTTTAAATATTATTTATTTAAAATATGAGGAGAGCTTAGCATATATTAAAATATATTGAAATTATAACCACTCGTCTACTTAGGAGATGTAAGCGATTAAAACCAAGTTAATATCATCTTTAATATTTATGATTTTTTTAAAAAAAATAATTAGTGCTTATAGTTCTCAAAATATCTTTTTTTTTATTCTTTATTTTAAAAGGTTAAAATTAATATTATCAGCTGACTATATATTAAAGCTATAAATTTTTAATTAATGTTTCTTTATTTGTTGAGATTGAAAATAGACTATAATATTTTAGTCTATTTACTATATTTTTATGCAATTATATATTATTGTATACTCTTAACTAAATGTATTAATATTACGGTACAAAGAGTCTAGAAGATTAATTTTAGTCTAAATCTCAATTTTTATCTTCTGTGATCAAGTTTCAATACATATTTCTACATTAATATTATGTACTGGATAATTTAGAAAGTATGAAACATTAACTTTATGTTAGAGTATTATTATTTTTTATAACACTATTATTTATTCTGATTTTTTAATTTATACATGTCTAAATTTCAGAATCTATTTTATACAACTTATCAAAAAGATTTAATATTTTTATAATTTTCAGCATACAAACTATTATTATTAATTATACATGAAAATTAACTGTATAAGTAAATTTTTTATATAGAAAAAATTAGCTTTTACAAAAGACAATTGTTAATATATTTTTTTAATATAACGAGGTTAAAAAGACAACTCTATTTTAATAAAGTAACTCAAAATATTATATATATCTAATTAATAAATTTTTAAAAAGTTGAGTAAAGATATAGAAATAAAGTAATGAAATTTTATCTAAAAAATGAAAAACATTAAAAGTACCATATTATAATTTAAAATAATTTAAATAAAATTTAATTTTGTCGTAAATATTTTTATTTTATAGATAATTTCTTAAAATTATTTTAATTATAAAACTAAAATCAAATACATTATTTATTATAATTATATAATATTAAATTATTATTATATTATTATTCCCTCACATCGTGCGGGGTAATGACTAATTTCTTTGTAATGCTCTTTTTTTCTTTCTATCCTAGTGAAATAGGATGGTAGTACTGGTAAAACTCTTCAACATCTATGGCAAATCCAAATTAAAATAAATAATAAAAATCACATTAAAATTAAAAAGACAATGAACTTGTAAAAAGTACAAAAGAAAAAAAAATGATAACATATTTAAGTATTTTAATCAGTCGCGAGAGCTTTATTTATAGAGTTAAATACTATTTATCTCATGTAATTTGAAATTAATGCATATGACAGTTTCTATATTTTTTATTACATTAAAATTCTCTGAATTTTAATAAAACTAATTACTACACCCGTCTATACTCTATGAAGTACTAAACTGGTAAGTTAAAATTATAATTTGATCATTTAACTTATTATCAAATATCAAATTTATCCAAAATTAATTTTATTATCAAATTATAGTAAAATTTTATTTTTAACACAAGTTAGTTTCAAAGTTTAACTAAATAATAAATTTAATATTTTTTTGCTCTAACTTTTTATTTGTAATACAATTTAATTAAAGCAAATTTAAACATCTTAAAATTATTTATATTTATGATAATATTATTAAATTTCTATATAATTTAATTTTAGTTATTAATATAAAATAAATCTTTCTAATTTAAAAATATTATTTTATTATTATTTTTATTAATATATTATAATTAAAATATATAAAAAATAAAAATAAAAATAAATAATTATATCTTAATCTAGTGAAATAATCTAGACATCGGATTGATAAGCTCACTATCAATGAAGAAGATTATGATAATTTTGTATGTTAAAAATTTAACTTTTATCAACTATTCAAATAAGATTAACACGAGTAAATTTTTTTAATTTTTGATATAGTTTAATTTTAGTGTCTAATGAAAATAATAATTTTTAACTATTTATTTTATGTATAATTTAATATTAAATTATATAGTAATTTAATAATATTAATTTAAAATAAATACTTTTATTATGTTTAAATTTTTAGAATTAAATTATGCTAAGAGAAATAAAAGATATAAATAAATAAAAAAATTAAATTTATTATTTTAATTAGACACTAAAATCAACTTGTGCTAAGAAATATATTTACTCTAATTTATTAATAAAATTAATATTGAATGAATTTAATGTTTAATAATTCATTTAAGAATCAAATTGTAATTTTAAATTATAAGTTTAGTCCTTCACCTAATATGAAAAAAGAGTTTATTAAAACTTAATGAGATTTTAATGTAATAAAAAAAGACACGAACTGAAATATATATTAGACAAAAAAACCTAAGGAGATAAATAATATTTAACCCTAAATTATATATCTCTATTACTTTTAAAATTCTTAAATGCTGGATTTGATGATGCACCACCATCCATTTTGCTACTATTAATACTATAAACTAAAGAAATGAAAGCCAAAGCAATAAGTCATTTTTGTGTTTTTTAGAGAGAAAGCTTGGAGTTGTAGAGACAGAAAATAAAGATCAAAAGACAAAGAGTAGGATAAACAGTAGAAAAGAAAATAGAATAATGTTTATATATAAAAGAGAAAAATAATAAAGAATGAGGAAGAAGAAGTATGACGTGGCATTATTGCACTTCTCGAAGAATAAAAAAGGATATTTGTCATATCAGCTTTAGAAAATATATATTTATTTTTCTATTTAAAGAGAGCTAAATTAAATTTTTTATTAATTAAGTATCTAATTGCATTAAAATTTTATTTAGTGGTCAATATACTCGTAATTATAAATTTTAAGGCTAAAAACACACTCTTTTTTCTTTTAGAAAAAGATAAAATGTTCTTTCCATCTTAAAAAGATGGCCTTTTCTTTTAATCCGTATTAAATTATAATCTTTTTTTTCTTTAATTACTAATTTTTATTAAGTAATTATTAACAATACTCTGCATTAATTCATGTAGATATTATATTTAATATTTTTTGACATCAACCTAAAAAAGAACTAAATTTTTTGATCTGTATGTAAATTAAAAATGAATGAATGAGTACAATTCTTTTTTTGTTATTTTGGTATATTGCATTCTACTATTAAGTAAAATAACTATAATTAAGACCCATAAATTTCCCTATTATATCACAATAAATAAATTATTTAACAGGTAGGTAAAATAATCAGAGGATAGCCAAGAAAAATCAAAGCTATAAATAAAACTAATAATATTTTTGAGACTTAACTTAAATGGTTTTATTAAGAAAAATAAATTTTAAAATTAAATTTTTCTCTCCATGTTAAATTAATTATTATTTTCATGAAAAATACAATTTTATTCGTAATTATTTTTATTTTCTAAAAATAGTCTTTTACTAAAACCATTCATACTTAAAATAATATTTCTAATTAAACAATAATTATATTATACATATAAAATATTTAAATACAAAAATCCTATAAATTATTTAAATACAAAAATTATTCTAGTTTTTAAATAAAAATAATATTTTATAATTAAAGTGATAAAACACTCAAGTATAATTTAGAGTGAAATATTTTTATTTCAATATAGCAATAGCATGCAGTAAATAAGAACTCAACCTGTTCGATTATATTTCAGGTTTTTTTATAAATCACATCAGATTTTCATCGGATTAAAAAATATATTTACCAATTAGAAATTTAGAGATTTTTTGAATTCGAATCTATTATATGCTATTAATCAATATTAATTAAAATTTAGGTCAATTACAACATGCATAATTATAGTGATTAATTTTTTAAATATGTTTATGTATTTATTTAATGAAAGTGTATAAAATTTAGATGAATTTTTTTTAAAGTAATTTATATAAATATAAATTTAACATTAAAACTATATATTAACACCATTATGTTGAGGATGAAAATCTCAAATATGTAATAGAAATGACAAAACCAATGTGTCCACTCCATTTCCTGGATCCAAATAGAAAATTTTCGCCCTACTTGTGGCAACAAAATGGAAACATAATTAAGTCTCCTTGCCTTGCCCGATGCTGGCCTCAATTCCTACAAAAATAATATATTATTAAAAATTTCTTAATAAGTACTCAATTTTATTAGTTTTTTTTTATATTTAATAATATATAAACTCCAATATGAATATAATAAAATATATAAATATTATGAACTTTTAATATTTTATAAGATTATAAAAACTCCAATGGAGTTATTAGTATCAAACATTTGCCTGAAAATTATTTATTTATCCTTTTCGTCTCGGTTTATTTATAAAACATGAAAAATCTCAAAAATGTATTAAAATTTTTATTAATTTTAAACCGAAATCTTCTTATTTCACTGAATTTATTGGTTAACTAAATAAGTATAGAGTTTGATTTTAATATTTTACTTAAAAGAACTTGCAATAATCAAAATAACCGACTCAAAAATATTATTATTTTTATTTATTTTATAACTGTAGGTATAATTTTTCTTTTTTATATTTTTAATCATCCAACCACTGATAATAAATTAATTGTCAACCATCGATTAGCCGGTTTTTAACGTCGAAAAGCCATAGATTCAAAACTCATTAATTGTTTCAATTTTCTTTTCTTAAAATCTATTCCTAATCTCTTGGGTTAACTGATCGATCAATCTGTCTAACTGAACCTGTAGGTGTTTTAATTGGTTCATATTTAATTCAAAAGATAAAACTGGAATTTCAAACGATCGGTAATTTCTTTGTCACTGAATGGTTAGCTGGATTAGGTAAAACAAAAAAAAAAAAAAAAAAAAAACAAGAAAAAGAGCGCACTAACTAGAAGAGAATGAAAGTGTGCTGCTGCTGGCGCATTGCACTCCCCTCAGCACTCTCCTGATTGGTCACGTCATTTAGAGAAAACAAAACCAAGGCAGTCCCAATTTGAATTTGCACACACTATAAAAACACAGACCCCATTTCTCTTCTACGCAAACAAGGACGCTTCCCAACTAAGCTATTGCGCAATGTCTTTATGCCTTTTCCTTCCGTTTTCTAGGGTTTCAATTTTCACTTCTCCACTCTGAAATTTCACCATGATTCCCTCCTCCAACCACCACCATCAATATCCTTCCCGCCACCGTCAATTCCGCCCTCCTCCCCATCTCGTCCGCCAACTCCACCAACGTGTGTTTATACTAAAACTCTTCTTAAATCACCACCGTAGCAGTAGCAACAACAGCGGCAACCGTAGTACAGCTTTAATTGACTCGATTGTTTCACAATGTAATCCGAAACCCTTCAAATCCAACACAAGACCAGGTAGTGGTACTCTAGTGGCTACACTTGTATTTCACCACCAAATTGATGCGCTTAATGCTTTTGTTTTCCTTTGGGAAAAACGTTTGTTGGGTGATCATTTATTTACTCCTATACTTGATTTTGGTGTTAATGAGGAAACTAATGAGAAAGTCAGGAATTTGTTTCAATTGCATGTACAGAAGCTTCTAGAAAGTGGGGTTTTAGAGAACTTGGAGTTGAAGGTTAATGAATTGTCTCTTGAACTTGATAAAGTTTCGGACTTGCTAAAAAAACCTAAGGGTTTGAAAGCATTCAGTGAAATTGAAGTGAAAAAGAAGAGATTAGTTGATGAAAGGTATGGGATGATTAGGAGAATTGAGGAATTTAAGTTTGGGGTTAAGTGTGTGATAGATTATTTAGAAAGGAGAGAAGTTGATGATGATGATGATGAGGAGAACCAGTTGAGGGTATTAGGATTTAAAAATGGGAAGGGTTGTAGGTGGAGTAAGTTGCATTTTCTTTTGTTGAGAGAATGTCAAAGGCTTGAAGATGGTTTGCCTATATATGGATTTAGGAGGGAGATTTTGAAGCAAATACATTCACATCAGGTATGCTTTTGTTTTTAATTCTTGGGTACAAAGGAGAAATTAATCTTTGAATGAACTTATGAAAATTATTAGGCTGGTGTACTCTGGTTTATGATGGTTATCATTTAATATCTTCGCTGGAATTTTGTCATAGGCAGTTGGTTTTTAGGACTCTAGGACGAGAATGTAATATCTAATAATTATAATTGAAATTTGCCAATGCCATAATGATGAAGGCTCACATTCCTTGAACTTGAAGGGATTAGAGCTCCTTGCCTTCTTCATGTGGTTTGTTGAAACTTGGAAGTATATCTTAGCTGATCAGTCTATATTTTGGCTCAGGGTAGGTTAAAATTTTAGTAAAACCTTTAGTATTGCTATGCTTTTTAGCAGAATTTTGGTCATTTTTTCATTTTCTCACAGGTAATAGTCTTGATTGGAGAGACAGGTTCCGGGAAGAGTACCCAGTTGGTACAGTTTCTTGCTGACTCTGGCGTTGCTTCCAGTGGTTCTATTTTGTGTACTCAGCCTCGTAAAATTGCTGCCATTTCCTTGGCAAAAAGGGTTGATGAGGAAAGCATTGGTTGTTATGAAGATAACTCAATTGTCTGTTTTCCAACTTATTCATCTGCCCAGTGGCTTGATTCTAAGGTAATATATATGACTGATCACTGTCTGATGCAGCATCTCATGAGAGACAAGACTTTGTCTGGAGTTTCATGTATCATTATAGATGAGGCTCATGAAAGAAACATGAATACTGATCTTGTCTTGGCCTTGATTAGAGAATTACTTATTGATAGGCGTGATCTAAGGCTTGTTATAATGTCTGCAACAGTTGATGCGACCAAATTATCAGAATACTTCTTTGGTTGTGAAACCTTTCATGTATTAGGGAGAACTTTTCCAGTTGAGATCAAGTATGTTCCTGGTGCCTCTGAAGGGTCTTCTGGTTGCTCGCCTGGTGCTAATAATATTGCTCCATACGTCTCTGATGTTGTTAAGATGGCAATGGAGATCCATCAAGTGGAGAAGGAAGGGTCAATTCTTGCCTTTTTGACTTCCCAGCTGGAGGTAGAATGGGCTTGCGAAAAGTTTGAGTCACCCTCTGCAATTGCATTAGCATTACATGGTAGGCTTTCCCATGAAGAGCAATGTCGTGTTTTCCAGAATTACCCAGGGAAGAGAAAAGTTATTTTTGCTACAAATTTAGCTGAAACATCCTTGACAATTCCAGGGGTAAAGTTTGTAGTTGATTCTGGTTTGGTCAAGGAAAGCAGGTTTGAACCTACATCTGGCATGAATGTCCTCAGAGTTTCCAAGATTAGCCAGAGTTCTGCTAATCAACGAGCTGGTCGTGCTGGTCGAACGGAACCCGGCAAGTGTTACCGACTTTATCCAGAATTTGATTATCAGTCAATGGCTTTCCATCAGGAACCTGAAATTTGTAAAGTTCACCTTGGTATTGCAGTGCTTAGGATCCTTTCTCTGGGTATTAAGAATGTGCTGGAATTTGATTTTATTGATGCTCCTAGTGCAGAGGCAGTTGATGCGGCCATCAGGAACCTTGTGCAGCTAGGTGCTGTAACCTGCAAAAATGGTACTTTTGAATTAACTATGGATGGGCATTACTTGGTTAAGTTGGGTATTGAGCCCCGACTTGGGAAAATAATTCTTGACAGCTGCCGTCATGGTTTGCGGAAGGAAGGAGTTGTTCTTGCTGCTGTTATGGCAAATGCAAGCAGCATATTTTGCAGAATTGGTACTAATGATGATAAATTAAAATCAGATTGCCTTAAGTTGCAATTCTGCCATCAGGATGGAGATCTCTTCACATTGCTTACTGTTTACAGGGCATGGGAGGGGATATCTCCAGATAATAGAAATAAATGGTGCTGGAATAATAGCATCAATGCAAAAACTATGCGCAGATGCAAAGAGACTGTGCTAGATTTGGAGAACTGTTTGAAGAATGAACTTAGTATCGTTATTCCGACGTACTGGGTTTGGAATCCTTATGTTGTTACAGAGCATGACAGACATATTAAGAAGATAATACTTTCTTCTTTAGCAGATAATATTGCTATGTATTCTGGGTATGATCGTCTTGGTTATGAGGTGGTTTTGAGTGGAGAATACTTTCAACTTCATCCTTCATGTTCGTTGCAAGTGTATGGTCAAAAGCCAAACTGGGTTGTCTTTGCTGAACTCTTATCTGCATCCAGTCAATATCTTGTCTGTGTTACTGGCATTGACTTTGATAGTTTGTCCACCATTAGTCCTCCTTTATTTGACATCTCAAAGATGCAGAGTAAAAAATTGCAGTTGAGTGTGATCAAAGGATTTGGTCTTACTGCTCTGAAAAGGTTTTGTGGAAGGTCCAATATTAGCTTGCTTTCTCTTCTTTCTCGCATACAGGCAGAATTCATGGATAAGCGGATTGGTATTGAAATCAGTGTGGATAACAATGAGATTCTATTATATGCATCTGTGGAACACATGGAAAAGGTTTATGACCTTGTTAATGATGCATTAGAATATGAATTGAAATGGTTAAGTAATGAATGCCTGGAGAAGTGCTTGTATCACGGGGGACGAGCTGGTGCTTCTCCCCCAGTTGCTCTTTTTGGAGCTGGTGCAGAAATCAGGCACCTGGAATTGGAGAACAAGTTTTTGAGTATAGATGTGTTCCTTTCAGATGAAAGTTCTCTAAATGACAAGGTGATCTTGACATTCTTTGAGAAATCTGTTTCTGGGGTGTGTGGTGTTCATAAATTTGCAGGCAGCAGACTGGATGCTGATCATGTGGAGAAGTGGGGCAGGTTGACATTTCTTACTCCTGAAGCAGCTAGAAAAGCATTAGAGTTCAATGGATTTAATTTATCTGGCTCTATACTTAAACTGTCCCCTGCTAGTGCTGCTAGTGGTCATAAAGTATCATCATTTGCTGCAGTCAAAGCTAAAGTTACTTGGCCACGGAGGTACAGTAAAGGATATGCCATTGTTAGATGTGAAAGAAATGAAGCTGCGTTTGTCGTTCAAGATTGCTTTAATCTGCTGATTGGAGGAAGGCTGGTTTATTGTGAGCTCAGCACAAAGGATATAGACTGCATTGTCATCAAAGGATTGGATAGAGATACTTCCGAACAAGAAATTCTTGAAGTTCTGCAAATGGCCACAAATAGGAGAATTTTGGATGTCTTTCTGATACGAGGAGATACTGTAAATAATCCTCCTCTGGGTGCCTGTGAGGAAGCAATTCTCAAGGAAATTGCTCCTTTCATGCCTAACCAGATCCCCTTGAGCAATTACTGTCATGTTCAGGTCTTTCCTCCTGAACCAAAGGATACTTTCATGAAGGCTTGGATCACGTTTGATGGAAGACTACATTTAGAGGCAGCAAAAGCGTTGCAACATATCCAAGGAAAGGTAATTGCTGGATGTTTTTCATGGCAGAAAATATGGTGCCAGCGGGTTTTTCATAGCTCTGTATCATGTCCTGCTCCTGTTTTTCCATTCATTGAGAGGCAACTAAATTCTTTGCTCAAAAGGTTTACGCATCGACCTGGTAATTCATTTGTCAATGAGCATTTCCTTGTATGTATTATTTTATGGATGATGCTCTGGTCCGACTGATATGCAAATTCAAATTGTTTACTTAAATTTTTATTTAGTTACAAAATGACTCAAGTCATACATATTCTTTTCATGCAAAATAAACACTGGTATAAAATTTATCGCGGTTTGTCTTCTATATTTTTTTTTTCAGTTTTGGTATGATAACTGTAGCTTGCTATCAAGTTCCATGAAGGATGAAAATAAAAATGATAGAGAAAACACTGCTTGTTTTAAGTTATAATGCATTTACTTCTGGAGTGGGAGGCGGTAGCTACTTTCCTTTCTTTTCCCCTCCTCTTCTGTGGCCAAAGAACCTGAACTAGCTGAACTTGTATAGTTCAGTTTGGTATTATTTGGTTCTTAGTGAATTTTATTGCTGTTTTGTTGTCATTTTTAGTAATTTGATAATTTCAGCTTGACTAGGAATGCCTACACTGGTTGATTGATTGCTCATTCTTAGTTGCAAGAACTTGTACAAAAAGGTTTTGTGATTTAGTTGAAATAATGAAGCTACTGGGGCATTTTCATCAATAAGGTGAAGCATATGTGAATAAAAAAGATCTGTCTATTTTTTGATATGACTTGAAATAAATCATTATAGATTATCTGAATTAGAATAATTTTATTAAAAGTAGGAAACAAGCATTCTTTTTGTTTTAAAATGCCCTGTCAATAGTATTTTGGGACATGAATTACTCTGGAAGATTGAGAATGGGGAATGCATTTAGCCTAGACATGTAAGCAGAGCACTTGAGAACTCACCTATAATGTTAGTGGTATTATGATGAGCTAGTTTTATCACACATTATTCTTTTGTCTTTGTTAGAGGGTAGATGATGTGTACTGTATGTAATTGTTTGCTTTTGTTTCTAATTGCCGTTTTCTATTAATCCAAGTGTCGGAGGCGGTTTTACTCTCTTTACTGTTGCTAAAACTAGTGTGGTTATTTAAAGTAACCAAATATGGAATGGATCAACGTGGCTTGTACCCCATCTTAGGTTTTAGGACCAGGTGTTTGGTCTGAAATATGCAACTTTTTTTTTTAAATTGTTACATTGTTTGATATAGAACTAAAATGGGTACTATGATCAATTAAGCATTAACAGGCTTGACTTCACAGGTGTACATTACAGTTTAGAAAGGAATGAAAATGGCTCCTACAGAGTAAAAGTATCTGCCAATGCAACAAAAACAGTAGCAGAGTTGAGGAGGCCACTGGAGCAGCTAATGAATGGAAAAAAGGTAGATCAGGGTAGGCTTACCCCAGCAGTTCTGCAGCTTCTCTTCTCGAGAGATGGCAGATTTCTTATGAAGACACTACAACAAGAAATGGGAACTTATGTTCTCTTTGACCGGCAGAACCTTAGTGTTAGGATCTATGGTCCTGAGAATAAAGTTGCCCTTGCAGAAGAGAAGTTGATAAGGTCGCTTTTAACCCTGCATGATAAGAAGCAATTAGATATCCCTCTTCGGGGTGGAGTCATGCCACATGATCTCATGAAGAAAGTGGTTGAGAAGTTTGGGCCTGACTTGCATGGGCTCAAAGAAAAGTTTCCTGATGCTGTGTTTACACTTAATGCAAAGCGCCATATCATCTCTTTTCATGGAAAAGAGGATTTGAGGCTTAGAGTGGAGAATATAATTCATGACTTTGCACGAGCTCTAAATGTTAATGGATCTGCTGAGCAACCAGACCTTGAAGCTACTAGCTGTCCTATTTGCTTGTGTGAAGTTGAGGACTGTTACCAGCTTGAGGCTTGTGCACATAAGTTCTGCCGGTCTTGCTTGGTTGACCAGTTAGAGTCGGCAATGAGAGGACGTGATGGTTTTCCTGTAAGCTGTGCACGAGAAGGTTGTGGGGTGGCCATTTGGCTCACTGATTTGAAGTCTCTGCTGCCATGTGACAAGTTAGAGGACCTCTTCAGGGCTTCTGTGGGGGCATTTGTAGCATCTAGTGGTGGAACGTACAGGTTTTGCCCCTCTCCTGACTGTCCTTCTGTTTATCGGGTAGCAGACACTGGAACATTTGGAGGTCCATATGTATGTGGAGCATGCTACACAGAGACATGTACCAGGTGTCACTTAGAGTATCACCCGTATGTGTCGTGTGAAAGATACAAAGAGTTCAAGGACGACCCTGATTTGTCATTGAAAGATTGGTGCAGGGGAAAAGATCATGTTAAAAGCTGTCCAGTATGTGGGTACATAATTGAGAAGGTGGATGGCTGCAACCACATTGAGTGCAGATGCGGCAAACATATCTGCTGGGTCTGCTCAGAGTTCTTTAGCAGCAGTGATGACTGCTATGGGCACCTGAGAACTATACATCTAGCAATTATATGAAGACCAAGCTAACTATACAAGTTTAACCTTCGTGTACATAATTATGTATATACACATTATCTATACATAGTAATATATGGGATCTAGGAGCTTGTGTATATTAGTTTAAATTCAGTTCTGTTAGGTTCATATCTCCTTTCTGCCGGGCACAGATGGCTGTTTGCTTCAGTTAATAGTTCTTTCTTGTTATTGCTTGAGAATCTCAGAACAATAAACAGTATGAAGATTTGGTTCAGTTTCTATCCGTCTTGATGGAGAAAAGTAATAGCAGTTATCAGCTGGAATTATTCTGTGATATTCATTCTGGTTCTGATAAATTTTATGTGAATGGTCCTTGTTATTCATTCTTATTTTGGAGTCCCATGTCCTAATGCTGGTTGTCAACAAACAATAACTAATAAATGTAAATATCCAAAAAAAGAGAAACAGATTCTTCTGTTTCGTAAAGAATATTACTGTTGCCTGTACATTGGCTTCTGACATGTATATTCTTTCCCTATTTTACTTGTGATTTATGGTGTATAAGCTTTTCAATAGCAGGTTCAACCATCGTCTCCAAGTCATCCAAGTCATGCTTCAGGTTGTCGACCTGAAATTCACGAGAGTCAAGATGTGTCAACTTTTCACCCCCTGGAATTTGCTTGTTCAGGTTATGTATTATGCATACATACAGGCATGCCTTGTAGCAGGTTCTCAAGTTACCTTGTGAATGAAATCTTTTGTTAGTTGAGCATCGTGGGCAGTTGCTTTTGAAATACCCTCTACCAGCAAAGCAGCTTTCTTAAGTTTTCCATTGTCAGGGAGTTTTTCTGCCTCCTCTGCTGAAAATTTCTCTGCCGCCATTGCCGCCTTTCCTACTACAGCTGCTACAGTTTCAACCTCTTCTAACACAATTTCTGCCTGTCCTAAACTTGCCCAGTTTTCCAAAAAATGATAATCAAATTCAATAACATTTATGTCTACTCTATGGCCTAATTATCATTCTCAGAAAATTGATGCCTAAGGCCTTTAAATTAGTGTCCGAGGCAAGTATTATAACTTTCTGCAATTTTAGTCCCAAAGTCAAAAATGCAAAAATGTGATTTAAATGTTTAGCTTTTCTTTTTTTCCCCTCCATTGGAGTCCCTACTAATTGCCTCTTCAACTGTTGAGTAAATGCATATATTTTTTCAACTGTACAATCAACATATATTTCCACTGGAAATATGCTGGTTATAAGATGTGAAGGATTTCTATTCATGTCACTTGAACAAAAATAAATCCATATTTCACCAAGATCAAAGTATGCATTGCCATGATTTCTAATTTGATCACATTATAGTTACATATATTGGACTAAAGTTGTATAACCATAACTCAAATGACTAACTTGTTCTTGGAAAAAGTAAAATTTTTTTCTTTGTTTTCTTTTTTTTGCATTTTGTTTTTCAATTGATGGAAAAGCTAACATAATATTGTCATTATTCAAGTAATATAATTAAATCATTTTTCATATTTATTTAATGTTTAAGAATTACGTATTCAGTTTATTGTTATCATGTTCACAGTTGACATAATAAAACAATATACCTTCTATCATCTTCAACTTCTCCCACTTTTGCTTCCAAAATGGTAGAAAAAGAGATAATATAGAACCCAACACCCATTTTGCCCTGCATGTCATGATACTTTTTATGTAGTTCTTACTCCATAATGCTTTAATAAAAAGCAAATATAATAATAGAAAGGAGGGAAAGGAAAAAAGAAAACCCAGAAATATTTTCAATGCCAAATGCAAATGATCTAGTACCAAGTAGGGAAGTTAAATCTTGGAGGATCAGGCACTGATGGTCTAACCATGTCATCCTTGATAACCTTCAATCTATAGTTTATAAACATCAAAAGAGAACAAATATTAGATTTTCCTTCCAAATATTAGAAAAGAAAGAAGAATCAAGGAGAATATATTTACTTCTTGGCATCATGGATTTTCCATGTTCCACCATTAGCAGTGAACATCTGCAACTCTTGATTCATTGGATGCCCATATCCAATACTGTTAGCTAGTTTTGAGCTAGAACAAGAACCATGTCTAAGAGAAACATTGTTTGAGCGAAATCTGTATCGGTAAACTAGTTCAAGAAAACTTCGTACACTGTAAGAACCCCAGGAACCTCTAGTAGGCATATTGAAGAACTGTAATGTCTTGTTATTACCTTAAACAATCCCTTATATACATATTTATATATAACTGCATTGTGAGAGGCCTAATTGCTGGCCAAGTGACTAAAGGCGCGAAAAGGGGAAGTAGAATACAAGCTCACGTTAAGGAATGTCATGCGGTTTTTGCTTATTTGGTTACTTCAAGTTATGGTTTACACCTGGAAATGATGAAGGAAAATGATTAAGATAAGCATGTCTTTCCTGTTTCTTGGAAGTTATAACTTGCTCTTTCAGAGCTTCTGTTTAATACCCTTTTTTTCCTTTTTCTTTACGAATAAAGATTCAAGAAATAAAAATATAAAAGCATGAAGCTTTCTTTTTAATTGTTTTTTGTACTCAAACGTATACTGTAGACTGCCTTAAAAACTCGGTCAAAAAGAACAACTGGGTTATGCTAATAGATTATGCCTGACCGTACTGATACTGAAAAAAAAAAAAAAACTGTTATACAAAGTGGCCAAATCAGAATACTAAATTAAAGAGAGTAATATATTTCTATTTATGTTGTCTTAAAATACAATTAAAAACTAATGAAGGCAGTGCTTGTTTTGTAAAGGGATAAAATAAAAATAGAACTTTTTTGGTATTAGTCAAGCGCAGTTTAAATTTTTTTATAGCAAATAGCCTCCTGAACTTAAGTTGAAGAGTTAAATATATTTAATTTAAATTTTTTCACCAAATAGCTCCTGAATTTATATTCAAGAGGCAAATACACCCAATTTAATTTTTTAAAAATGTAAAATAAAATTAGATTTTTAGATTTTAATTGAATTATAAAAATTAAAAATAATATTTATTTCATTAAGAAAGTTAAAATTTCACTTATTTAATACTTATCATTTTTAAATCAATTAAATCCAAAATTTAAAATTTTTCTAATACATTAGCGCATTACTAAATATTGTATCAATAAATTAATAAAATAAATATTATTTTTAACTTTTATAATTTAATTAAAATTTAATTTTTTTTTAAAAAAATTTAAATTGAATGTATTTGACCTTTTCACACAAATTCAGAAAGCTATTTGATGAAAAAGTTTAGATAGGATGTATTTGACACTTGAACTTAAGTTTAGGAGCTATTTGCTAAAAAAATTTAAATTAGATATATTTGACCATTGGACAATAAGTTCAAGAGGTAAATTGACTTTTTATCTGCTTATCCTATAACATATCTTCTTCTAATCTTGCACTGTGAGAGTGCAAACAGAAAAGAAGATAAAGCAACAAAAAGAAAACGGCAATAGTTGCTAAGACTCCCTCCAGCCTGTATTCCATTGCCATTGCAAGTGCAAATCATCACTATGTTTTATCATGGCATTAATCAACTGTAATATGGCAAAAACCAAGCCAACTTGGAAATATAAGCCAGTGGGATCTGTGGACAGAGTTCATATTGTCCATACATAATCTAAGATTATGTAGAACATTAGCACCTGGTGAATCTGCCAAGATCTACCGACATCTGTCTCAAAAAATGGTACTTACTTCAATTGGCTTCCAAATATTTCAGCATCGTCAACCACCTACACCATATTTCTCCAAGATAATTAGCCGCTTTATTGTCAACTAAAAGCTGCTATGCATGGAGGAAGATGTACAAATTGTACCTGGTCAAATGGAGCTGAAAAAGAGACTTTGAGGGGGGAGGGGAAAGAATGTATTATCAATTGGTAACACCATTCAGTGAATTTCTCTCGTTTGTCATATTCTGGAGTGTCAAAAGTTTCCACCCACAATTCTCACTGTAATTCCATCTCCGAGCTACAATCTAATCACCGCTTCGTTTTATCACCGACACTGGACAAAAAATCCAAAATTTTTGATGCTTTTGCTAAGTTGTTCTGTGAATCTTTGGATTTACCAATATCCTCAGTTTCCTTATCGGCCCTGCTACTTAAAGAAAGAGTACTAATGGTGGGCTGCTTTGACTTCATCTGGGATTCAACCTTTGCTGCAAAAGCAAGAGTTGATATTAGTGCCTTCTGAGCTGAATTTGGTGCGCTTTTTAAGCGTGCGTGTCCCAAGCAATCTGCAGATTGACCTGAACCAAGTGGAGAAGCTGGCTGCCCGTGTGAGATTGTCCTAAAATCCTGACGTCTGTCAGGTAAAATTTCACTTTCTTGAAGAGTTCTATCAACAAGCGTAGCTGAACTGGAAGGCATGCTATCCTGCGCATTACCTATAGATGCATTTATTGAAGATTCATTGAATGACAAACTGTTTGATTTCAGAGATGATGCTGCAAATTCAGTTTTATGCAGCATCCTTTTCAACCAGGGTTTTGAATTTGACACACTTTCACTTGTTTCTTTGCCAACTTGGACGTCATTGCCCGGGAAGCTTGATTGTTTATGTGCATTAAAATTGCTGGATAAAGATGATTTGGCACCACTATCGCTAGTTAAATTCCTAGTACCAGAAAATTCCAATGGAGCTCTGCCGAAAGAGAGGAAATTTATCCCGTTGGGTATCAAAGCTGCTGGAATTCTCTTTGGAATCTCATTTGAGTTTTCATTTGAGCCTGCTGCACTTTGATCTCTCTGATTTCCAACTTTGAACCCCTCACTCCTGGACAGAGATGAACTTCGTGGTGTGGAATGACTGGATTCAACAACTGATGATTTTCCAGCGGAGAGAAAGCTAATTCCTTTGGGCACTAGTACATGCGGACCCAGAACACCCTTGGGCACATTTCGCTCTGTATCTTTGCGAGACAGACCTCCCCCAGTGTCAGGAGAGGCTTTTGCAGTGTGATGGGAAATTCCACCACTATCAAGTTGCTTCTTAGAATTTGAAGCGTGTGGCAAGGATGGGGAATTCAGGTCAGGAGTGCAAACATTTGAAGCAGATGGAAGATCTTCCTTGAGCGGTAACTGGAGTGACAATAGACATTTAGGTACTAAACAAGAAATAACAGAATGCTAAGTGAAAATGACATGCACAAGTATCTGACTCAATGGAATGCATACATGAGAATGGACAATATTCTGGGAAAGAAGGTACCTTATGCGAGAACATGCAATCATCACCTCTGCTGCAAGAACCTGTTGATGCATAATTAGTACATGGATACTTCGAGAGCTCATGATCAAATGGACAGTCATCCCCTTTCAAACATGAGTTACGCGCAAAATGGCAACATGGCTGCAACAAAGTGCATTGCAGCAAACACTTAGAAACAATAGTAACCCGACTCGACCAAATCACATTTAAAATGGAATTCAGTTAATAAAATTACTATTACAACTGCTCCCATTTCCACAGCAGGCAAGAGATTTGGAGGTTTCTTTCCAACTGCTGCAGAATTGAGCAGGATAGATCCTTCTTCAAAGCTCAAGATGAAGAAATGAACTCAGCAGATGGATCAAATGGTCTTAATGTGAGAAAAGGGCTCTGTTTTGGAGATGAGATGTGTTTGAGGTCAAAGATAAACTAGAATTTAGTAGCAAATCTCAATTCTAAGGTGTTTGCTCATCTTCACATTAAAAGTTTCCTTAAACTTGGTTAGAAGGCCAGAGCCTGATTTTATTAGCTTTCCCCATGAAAAATTATATAAGATATTAAGGGCCAGATTTTATATCTAATAAACCAGTTTGCAGATCTTGTTTCCTGATTGTGTAATCAGAAAACCAGCCTGTTTGATTGATCTTCTGATCTTCTTGTTTTATCCTTTCAACATTCTCTTATCTACTCTATATATAGGGTTAGGGTGCTAAATACATCAGAACGACTCCAACCTTTCGGCCATGTTTGCCTTTTGCCTCTTTATTCAATATTTGTTTACACCTTTTCCTTTCCTTTCAATTCATGGTTAAAGATACTTCCATTCTGAATCTTCTGTATGCTAGGATGTCATCCCTATCTATAAGTGCAACCTCAGGGTGAGCAAATTAAGAAATTAAATTGTAATCATTCACTTATTTATTAAAATATACTCATATCTTACATAAATACCAGTAAAAATAATTTATTTTTACTATGAATTTATTAAATAATATAAAAATACCCATTAAATCATTATATTTCATAACATATTCAAATATTTAAATAATATATATTAAAACCTTGGTTGGTTCTTTTTTTCTGCTTCAATTCAGTTTTGCTGACCCCTAGTGTATGCCCTCCCTTATCCCAGGATGAGAAACAGGAATTCGAAGGGATTAAAAGCAAAGGGACTTCTGAAACTATAAAACAGAATTGATAAGTTACTAGCATTAAAGAGATTGAACCACCAAGTGAATGGTTATACCTTGGATTTTGTCAATGGTATTGTATCATGTGAAAATTTGCACTTTTCACCCTGTCAGAAAGAAAGGGAAAACATTGATAATAAGTAGCGGCCAAGTAAGTCAAGACAGAGCAGACTGGTTACTGGTCACCACAACTATGTAATAACACAAAGACCAATTAGGCGCCTGCAAAAGTATAATGTTCCTGGTTGAATTTTTCATGAAATGATATAACCTATAGCAGTGGCAGCATAAGGATAATGTGTGTATTTGAAGCAGTTAAGATATCAAAACTGAATTTGGACGAGCAATAAAATTAGATCATAACAAGATGACACCTCCTGGCATCTTCCCCTGATGTAATGACGACAGAATACCACAGGTTTTGGTTTCTCTACTGGGCGTAGCTTGAGCCTCTTAACCCCAAGCTCTCGGTTCTTTTGTGCTCGTTTCTTTCGTTTTTTTTCCTGCAATAAGCATTTATAGAAAAGACTAGTTAAACTTCTATACTTCAACAGACATGGGGAGAACATAACCAAGTAACCCAGAAAAGGAAAATCTTTGTGCCAATTCAAAATTAATAAGCATCATTAATTAATCCAATCAAACATCAGAGAAAAGAGGAAGAAAGTATGTAAAACCTTTTTCTTTTCTTTCTTTTCCTCGGAAGGAGGTCCCCGCTTTTTCTTGTTGCATAAACCAGAATCCTGCTGTAGATGAAAAAAATTGAAAGAAAGGGTATAAATCTCGATTTTAAATATGAAGATTTCACCGTACATATAGTTCTTAAGACTTTCAGAACCTCTCTATTTCATGAATATCAGATAAACATTCATGAAGAGCACAGTGCACCCATGAGCATATATATAGAGAACCAGTACTCAGATTTGGCTTATCAATTATTTCACCTTCAGAGTCAATAACTTGGCAATCTTTAACGAGTCAAAGAACAAAATGCTGAGATGGCAAAGAAAAAACGCAAAATGAGACTCTTGGACCATGCCCATGCAAAAGGCATAAAGAAGATTGTGTAAATAATATCTCAATGACAGGAACACATAATTCCCTCATCTTTCCAAAACCAAAAGAAGAAAAAGAACAAACTATACATATTAAGAGGGAAAAAATTAGCAAAAGCAGAAAAAAGAGTTCTTGTTTTAAGAAAGATAATGTTTCAAACCGACACAGCTTATCAATAAATTTCACACTGACTGGGAAACAATTTAAGAATAAAAACTAACGAAAATTGCAAGAAGAACCATACCTTTTCTTTACATGTAATTCCTTGGCTTCCAGTTGCACCTTGATCTAATTTTTTGGCAGACAAGGCCGAGTTATTAGAGCAGATCATTGGACAACCAATATTACCTTTCTTTTTTTCTTTGTCTCCGCTGCCTTTATTTCGTTCCTTAGTTTCATGACCTTTCTTTTGTTTCTTATACTCATTTGGCTCTTGAGCTAATATAGAATCTTCATAAACAACAACCTTGCGTTTACAAGCCATCTGATTTCTAACATCTTTGGCTTCAATTCCTTTCTTATCAGTAACATTCATCATATCCACTGTCATGCAAAGGGAACCAGGATCTTTTCTATCTGATTTTCTCTTGTCATTTGAAGGGAACTTGTTTTTATCAACAAACTCTTCAGAAAGTTGCTTATTCTGCTCCAGAGGCAATGCAGAATCTTTAAGAGGCATATCATCTAATCTTTCATCGACCTCAAACTCACCGGCAATTTCTCCTTCTTCCATTTTACCATCTTCAATCATATTAGAAGAATCTGCTGCATCATTAGCACAGACTGATTTTCCTGATTCCATTTCTTTTTGCTGCATTTCATGACTGACTTCCAACAAGTTAGTTCTCGGAGAGGGATTTTTCTCCTCATTATTCTCACTTATATGTAAAACTTTACAATCCATACTCTTATCTACTGACAACTCAATAAGTTCACATGTATTTTGACTAGCACGTTCTTTGTCAGCACCACACCGATTCTCATCCAACAAGAAGGTTGAAAAATTACAATTGTTATCATGAACAACATCTTCACTTCCTTTCATTACATGCTCTAGCTCATCCATTAGCACCTGTTGCAACTGCCCAAATTCTTTATCATCCACACCACTTCCACCACTGCCATCATTATCTGATGTGTCCTTTTCTTTAAATGTGTTTTCATCTTCTTCTATTCCCATGATGTTTTCAATCTCATAAATCACAGCTTGAGTATCACTAAACCCTCCATCCTGGAGCCCAATAGCTTTAACATTCTCATCAGTTGACAAATTATTTTGAGCCACAGAATAATTATGATCAGTGCCATCAGGTGTAACCAGTTCACTTTGCTCAAGCACCTGTCTTGCAGATGCTTCCCTTGGTTCATTGCTATCATAAGCTTCAACCAAAAGCAGCAAACTTTAGCATTAATAAAATACAAATAAAAATAAAAATAAAAAACTGAAACCAACAAGAAGTTAATAGTAAACATAATTACTGTTCAAACTGTAAAAGCATCAAGATTTCTACTCTTAAGTTCAATTTAACATTACAAAGCAGACAACCTTTTCAACTAGGATTCGAAATTCTCAGTAAGCGAATGCGAGAATTGAAAAAAATTCAAGAATAACAACAATTTGCGCAAGGAAAAGAGAACAGGTATCAAAAGAAAAACTTTTGATCTTATATTCAATTAAAAATTAGAACACACAACATTTTTCAACTGGAATTCAAAACTCTCCGCACCCAATACAGAATTCGACTGAAATATCAAGAAAACAACAACTGAACCTATAAAATAAAAATTGAATTGGAAAAAGGCGGGAACTGAATGGAATTTTCGATTAAATTACCTGGTATTAGTTCCTGTGAAATACTTGGGGGGATTTTACAGAGATGAGGATGATTATAGCATTCAGATATAATTCGAACTAAATTAGTGTAAGTTTGGCTTTTAAGATGAGGTTTAGGGCGGTGAGGGAAATGAATTGGGGTTTTCTGGGGCAAAATTTGGGGTTTATCCATTAGGGTTTAACAGAATTTTTCTTTAAGCTTTGTGTTATTATCTTTTATGGGCTGTGTCCAAAATTTAATCTAATCATTCCTATTAACAATATGACTTAATTTAGAAATGACTTGTAATTGAAGAGGGCGGTTAACGAAGAAATTTTAAAACCAATTGCGATTTTGCAAAGAGGAAAAAAGAAAAATTGCTTTACAAATTTCATCTGCTCCCGACTGTCGTTTAGCTTCGATTGAGGGTTCGTTTAGTCAAAACGATAAAAATTCGAGTTATCGTCCGGAAATTAAAGTGTGAAATGTTCAAATATTGAATTACAAGAAAAGCCCTCACGCTCGACATAATTTACTCTTAGTCTGCCAAAGTGAATATAATAATATATTATATATTTATATATATATTTATTTGTTTATCCATATAAAAAAAACTGGAATAAGAGGCATTTTAATTTAGGTGAGTTCCATGATTACTTTGTTTAAAATAAAGTTAAATCATTTTGTTTTAAATATTATAAATCTGTAATTACATTAAATCTTGTTAATTAAATTTTATAATCAAAATCTGTTGAATTCTTTTATAATTTTATTAAAATATTAAATTTTTTATAATCACAAAATATATTTCTAAATTATGAAAAAAGATAAATTTTATTCTTTGCAAATTATAACTTCATAAGTGTTACTAGTTGTAAAATAATGAATGGTATTACAAAAAAATAATTATTTTTGTTAAATTTTATAATTTATGAAAAAATTGATAAATTTATGAAAACAACTAAAATTTTCGTAATCGTAAAATTTATTGCTAAATTATGAAAGATAATAATCTATTTTATATTTTTTCGTAAATTATACTAATTCTCTGTAATTTTACTAGTTGCGAAAAATTGGATAATATAACAAAAAACTGATTACTTTTGTAAAATTTAATTATTTATAAGAAAATTGATAAATTTATAAAAATACTAATTTTTTCATAATCACGAAATTTACTGCTAAATTACGAAAAATAAATTTTTTCATATTTTTTAGCAAATTATACTAACTTTTCATAATTATTACTAGTTGCAAGAAAATGAATAATATCATGAAAAATGATAATTTTGTGAATTTTAATGATTTATGAAAACTTAGCAAATTTATGAAAAATACTAATTTATTGTTAAACTACGAAAAATGATAATATTTTTCATATCCTTTTACAATTTATACTAGTTTTTTTATAAGTGTTAGTAGTTGTGAAAAATAAATAAAATTATGAGAAAGTTATTACTTTTTATGAAATTTAGTGATTTATAAAAAATTAAATGAAAAATACCAGAACTTTTCGTAATTGCGAATGGCGATATTCTTCATATATTTTTCACAAGTTATACTAATTTTTTATAAATTTTAAGAGAGTATGAATTTTTAAAATTATTTTATGTTACTTTAGTAAATCCCATTATAAATTGGTAGCTTATAATTACAGATAATCAAGATTAATTTTTTTTTAAAATTGTATAAAAAAGTTATTTGTTATAATTCTATTGATTGTTTAAAATAAAATGTGGATACTTTTTTTTTTTAAAACAAAGTAATCGTAGAATGTTCTCTTAATTTATATACAGGAACGATAAGGGTCCTGTGCCCATGCTACATTAAAAAAAATATAGTACAATGGTCCTGAGTGGAGAGAGACCAGGATTGAGGAATAGGGGGCTAATGGAAGGCTTGAAAAGTTACCAAATTACACTTCTTAAATTCATTCTACAACCTTTTTTAAGACCATATCTAGTTATCTATAAACTGAAATGGAGACATGTTTGTTGCCCTACAAAACAACCTCATTCCTGATTTTTCCAAATGTTCTGAAGTAAAAAGAATTTGTATATGTATATTGGAGAAAGACAACCTTATTAGATTTTATGTTTCACAAGATGAAGGACTTTGGTCCATCAGGTGTTGAAGGATTGGAAACTAGTTCTTGAATGGGGGGCACGTGAAGAATAGATACTCAATGGTCTTAGCTTCATAAATAAAAGAGGAACTGACAACCATGGTTAGATAATCATTTTAGATTATTAAGACAAGCAATAGAATTGTTAGGCACCCTTCAAAAGAAGAACTTTCCTTTTAAGGGGAGCACGTATTTTCTAGAACTGATTCAAGGTAAGGAGAAAGTGAGAGGCTGCTGAAAATGCTTAAAGCTACTAATACTGGGATTTGTGATGGGAGATAAGCTGATTTTGTCACAACCAAATTTATTTTATTTTTATTAATAATTAATATTCATTAGCATGTCATTAAATATGTCATTTGCATCATGATTATATATGATCTATTTTATTATATTATGTGGTAGATAAATAAATTATTTAGTTACATATTGATTTAATTGAAAAGTAATGATTTTGAACTAAATTGGAAAGTTAGAAAGAAAGATAATAAATTGTAATTTGCCTATTTCTACACCAATATACCACCTCTTTCATTTGTTCTTATCTACGTATGCTTTCCAATTTCTTTTTCTTCTTTGTCTCTCTCATTTTTCTCATTTCCTTCTTCAACTTTGATTTTCCAAATCAAACTCTACAAAACTTTTAGTAAGTGAAAATCAAATTCTTCTTTTAAGCTTGAAAGATTTGGGCTTTCAAATTCTTCTTTTAAGCTTGAAAGATTTGGGCTTTCTTAATCAAGGAAAACAAAGGTGAGTAATTTTAATTGCTTGATTTTGCTGTAGATTAGGGTTAATGATATGAAATTGTTGATGATTATGTGTTTTGGAATTGTTTAATCAAGAGTAAACATGCTTTTACTTGTGATCTTGAAGCTGAAATTTCTGGGCAGATTTTTCACTTATGATTTCGTAACCTTAGAGGCTTTATCTCGAAAATTTTCAAACATGAAAGTTGTAGGTATATGTCTCAAGAATATCTCTGTAAAATGGTTTTGCAGATTGTTGAGTGAGTAGGAACTTATGAGGTTCGATTTTGCTGCTGCTCTGTTTTTGGTTTAGCAGGTGACCTGGTTTTTGTGCTGACATTTTGAGGCATTTAAAGGCTGAACCAAACAGAGAGTTAAACATGAAATTTGTTCATTTATATATCTAGTATATATCTGAAAAATTTCATAATTTTTGGTTGAGTATAACGTGAGATATGTTAAACTTAATATGGCCTGCCCGAAACTGTTTTAAGCAGAAATCGGGCTTAGGATTCAGAAATTTGTTGCTAATTTTGTGTTTCACAACTTGAGCTAGAGAAGTCCAAATTGAGTAAAATTAGTGTCTATATAAACTTTAGAATGTTAACTTTATATCTGGAGAGTTTCATCAGAAAATTCATTCGTTTGATTTGTCATTTAATAGGAAACTTTTTGCTGTTCTGTTTAGATGGAAATTTGAGCAGCTGTATAGAAAATGCCGTAACTATTTCTATACTAATGATTTTGAAGTGATTCTTTCTGCTATGGTTTCTATAAAAATGGAAGTGTAATTCTAAAAAATATAAGATTTTTATTAATTTTATATAAGTTTTGGTGTAATTTCTAAGTCAGTACCTACAAGCTGCCTTCATCAACAAATATGTTGATTTGTTGTCATTCATCTCATGCATCATATTAATATCTAGAATATATGTTATTTTGTTGAAATGTGATATTTTATTGATAGTAAATATATATATATATTTATGCCTTGTGATTGAATTGTATTTGTATTGAATATGTGAATAGGTTCATCCAAAGGCAAGGAAGTGGTAAAAGAAAAAGAATAGGATTAATTTATTATCCTATAACTTTTGGTAAGTATTTAATAGACTAAACTTTGTGTATATTGAGTAGGGACTGTTGTTTGATTACTTGATAATTTCTTGGTTGACTGAGTTGATATTAGTTATGTTTTTGGCTTGTTATAAAGTGAATTGATTGTGATGTGTTGTGAAGTGAATTGATTGTGATGTGTTGTGAAGTGAAATGATTGTGATTAAGGATTGATGACTTTTGTATGGATATTGTGTGATCGGAAAAGCTGAGCCAGGCGGATAGCTACCCGAGTATGTGAGATGGCAAGACTGAGCCGGGCAAATAGTCTTGTCAAGTGGTTACTGAAATTTAAAAATGTGAGGAAATGTAAGGATGAGTCATCTGATCCTAATTTGATAGAAATAATGTGGAATTGAATTATTTGACTTGGTTGAGTTTGAGATTATTTGCATTACGTGAGATGAAATTATATGTTTATGAGAATAACTGAAATAGTTGATTTTGTGATTGTTAGTTAAGTGTTGGTATAATTTTCTGTATTGATAAAGATTTGATAATTCTAGCCTAATATGATATAGTTTAGTAAATTAAATGCTTATTGAGTCGCTAGCTCATTCCTTAGCAAATTTTTTTTTTCAGGTTAGTGCAGTTGTAGATAACCTTAGCTGTGCATTGCTCTCTTTGCATTAGTCAATATTATCAGGTGGGCCAGAGGAGTTATCTAAAGCATTGGGGCATTTTGGAAACTTGTGTGAATTAAACTACTGTATAAATATTTCTTATATATATTAAGTATGTCATGCCACTTAAATTGTATGAATGTATATTGTAACTAAGTAGTAAATTATGTTTATAAAGTTATATATATATATATATATATATTCAATGATAAGTTTGAGTTGGGGTGTTACAGATTTCCTTCAAGAAATTTCCAGTATTAACTAGATATTCTAAATTAAAGATCATTTTACATTAGGAAGACCTATAGAATTAAATATGAAAGATTATCTTCACGCTCTTTGCTGAGAATAGGTCCTAAGTAGCTCCATATTTCAATCTCTGGTTATGTATGAATCTATATGATTCAGAAGGAAAGAACTTACATCAGTATCTCTGGTTTATGAAACTTTAAACAATAGTACTAACACTTAATGACTGAATTTTAAAATTTAAAAGAGGATTGGAAGCCATGAATTGTCCACAAGCTATAACTTGGCTAGACAGGAAGTTTCTAGCAAAGAGTTGAACCGATAACTTAGGAAAGAAATTTTTTTTTTTAATAAATTTTTCATTCATAAACCACCTTTGATGGCCAAATATTTAATGCTAGAGGTTGAAATTTCGAGACCTCCCTTCTTTAAGATTTGATGGTTCATTTTCCACTTTATAAAAATGGTTTCCTCATTTCCTTTGACCTAACATACTAACTATCTACGGAATCCCAAGTTAGAGAGCATCCTTACTAGCTTCTAAGAAAGTACTGTGAAAATAATATCTGCCTTAAGCAACTTAACACATAGGACATTTAGATTATAAATTTTCCTCCAAGCTTGATTGGCGAAGAAAGCTTGATTAAAGCATTTATACCTACGAAACCCCATACCACCAACTAATTTTGCTCTCATGAATTATGCTTCCAAAACTAAGTTTTATCGACTATTAAATAGGTCTTAAATTATGCATATATATACTTTAATCTTCATATTGTATTTTATATTTTAGTCCATTACATTTTAGGTTGAATAAATACAAAATAAAAATTCAACAATTTCTTGTAAGAATTCATAAATTTAAGAATTTAAAGATTAAAAAATGATGTTTAAAACATGAATTAGGCATTATGCATATATATACTTTAATCTTCATATTGTATCTTATATTTTAGTCCATTACATTTTAGGTTGAATAAAAAAAAAGAAATTCAACAATTCCTATTAAGAATTCATAAGTTTAAGAATTTAAAAATTAAAAAATGATGTTTAAAAAATAAATTAGGCACTAGAGTATGCATTGTCTCCATAAGCTTTAACTATACTTGTATCCAAATGGTTGAAAATCTAAAGCTTAATAAAAATCCTCTTCTTTTCATCAAATTATTATGTTGCTTGTTTTGGCATCTACTCTAAGGAAACTTAAATCTCTAATCAATATTTTAAATTTATATTTTAAATTTTATGAATGTATTCACTGTGTTATAGAGGTATCGCTCTGGTTGAGATATCTTAGTGCACTTATAATCTTCTCTATCAGTAATCTTTATTTAAATATAGGAAAAAGGCTCAAATTTGCCCCTAACGTATAATCACTGGTTCAGATTGGTCCTCCAAGTTTTCTTTTAGCCAGTTGCACATAATATCTCTTCAAACGGAGTTTTTAAGCCCCTCTTTAGAACGGAGCTGAAGAACGTTAAGTTCAAAATATATAACGGAGTTCTCAATTTTCCAAGGAAACATAAAACACTGAACTAAATTCACAATTAACCAACCAAGAAAGATAAAAAAATTTTCGCTTAAGTGCAATCTTGAAGTAGTAAAAATCTTCTAAAGAAAGTAAATTCACAAAATAACTAGGAAAGGATTAAATGGGACCCACCAAGAGCAAACAACTGTTGAGACTTTCTTGAAGAAGAGCCTGAATAAGAAGGAGAATAAGCCGCAACAACTTCTCTTCTTTCTCTAACAACAACTGCATTCGAGGAAGACGATGTCGTTTTCTTCGTCGCTAATGCTTGCTCTGGCGTGCCATACTTTCTAGGCCGTCCACGCTTCCTTCTAGGAGACTCCACCGGCGCATTACTCACCGCCACCGTTGATGGACCCACTGAGTGTGGATACACCATATGAGTCCCTCCACCACCGCTAGTATCATGAGGTGGCGGCGGGAGAAGGCCATTGGCCAGAGAAGGAGTTGTGGTGGCCGGAGCTAGAGTGGTGGAGGTGGTAAGGTAAGAGGAGGAGCTGAGGTGATGGTGGTGTTTGGTATCGTTAGGTTCCATTTCTTTGTATAAAGAGAGAGAGAAAGAGAGAGAGAGAGAGAGAAAGAAAAGAATTGTGAGATATTTTATTTTTAATATTTTATTTTTTGTTTATAAAAGGAAGAGTGATTATTAACCGTTGGATTAGGGCTTCATTTGACTTCTTGTTGTTCTGAACAAGAGAGAGATATATTTTGATCCGTTATATATTTTGAACTTAACGTTCTTCAGCTCCGTTCTAAAGAGGGGCTTAAGAACTCCATTTGGCGAGATATTGTGTGCAACTGGCTAAAAAAAAAACTTGGAGGGCCAATCTGAACCAGTGATTATACGTTAGGGGAAAATTTGAGCCTTTTCCCTTAAATATAATAATTAATAAATTGTACAACAACCCATATGAGCTAAGGAATTGGATAAAATATTAGCTTATAGAATAATTTATTGAAATAAGACACCAAAATAAGATAGAGAATCTCATATCTCCTTCAACCACAATTTCCATTCAATTCCATACAAATTCTCAAGAAGCAACTTCTTTATCTTTTCTTCTTATGAGAATGTGTGATGTGCACAACTACATCAAGATGAGATACAACAGTTGAGGTGCAACTACAATGAGCTATAGAGTACAGGAGCTCAGATTTTGTTAGTCAAAGTTGTTATTCTCTCAACCAATGAGAGAGGAGTATTTATAGTTAGTTAAGCTTGGTAGTTACTACTGTCAACTTGAGCTTGTATATATATTGTTTTGTAACTTCCTTCTTGATTAATCAATACACTTTTTCCATAATACATTTTTGTTTAGTAATATGATATCAGAGCATCTCGAGAAGAGCTAGGAGCATGACGGTTACATTTCATTCACTCAAATCTCACATCCCTCTGTTAGTCTTTGATTTCTTCTTTCGCTAGGTCAATCACATCCCACACAAGAAGGATTTAAATCTAAGCCTGTACTCGGAAGATAAAGCAAAAGGGAATGTCGAACTAAAAAGCAGAGTGAAAGCACCTACCATTGCTTCCTGTTTCAACAATGGTAGAATGTGGTAATGCTGTTTCACTTATTGACGATCCTTCATTACCATATTATCTCCATCATACTGAAAACTATAGCTTTATTATTTTTTCTCTAGAGTTTACTTCAATGAATTTCTCTTCTTGGAAGAGGTCTTTCGTGCTAGCAGTTTCTATCCGCAATAAAAAAGGATTTCTTGACGGCTCTATCAAGAAACCATTGCCTGAAGATTCAAAGTACTTAGCCTGGATATGTTGTAACAATCTCATTGTTGCCTGGCTTTTTCGTTCGATATCATCTCCCATAGCTTCAACTGTGTTTTACATGGAAGAAGCTGCTCAAATCTGGGAAAATTGAATCAGAGGTTTTCTCAACCGGATGACTCAAGAATTTTCCATTTGCAACATCTTTATATATTATAGTTCAAGGTAACAAATTTGTTACTCTTACTTCACTGAGTTGAATGGCGTTTGGGAAGAACTAAAGAATTATATACCTCTTCCTTATTGTGTTTGTGGTGGCTGTAACAAAGCATGTTTTCAAGTTTATTTTAAAACTCAACAAAAGGACTATGTGTTCAATATTAATGAAGCCATTTCCATCCCTTGATCAAGTTTATAATATGGTCTTGAGAGAAGAAAGTCGAAGGAACGTGATGCTGCAAACTTAGTGCACTACTGACATGGCAGTTAAGAAGAATAAGTATGCACTTACTGTGGAAAGACAGGTCATCTCAAGGAAAAGTGCTTCAAGCTTATTGGATTTCCTCTTGATTTTAAGTTTACAAAAGAAAAGAATGCATGACATACACGAACTGCTAATCAAGTGAGTGGAAGTAAGATGGATCAGAATATTATGAATGAGACTTCAAATTCAGGTTAACAGCTGAATCTCAATAATGATAAGATTAACAAATTGATGTCTTTCCTTAATGAAACAACCACACAAACACATACCTTATCGCCATCCATTACCACATCTCTTCTTATTACCAATATGGCAGGTATACATAAAGTTCTTCCTACATCCATTCAAAATTCATCATTTGTGTCTTGGATCCTAGATACAGGAGCTACAGATCATATTATTTGCTCAATTCATTATTTTCAGTCTTATATTCTTATTCAAAGGCTTTCTGCTCAACTTCCAAATGGCTTCAAAGCACAAGTAACATATGTTGGTACTGTTGTGCTAAATTCTCACATAATCTTGCATAATGTCCTGTCTATTTCCACTTTCACATTTAATCTCATTTCAGTGAGTAAACTGACTTCAAACAATCATCTTGGCCTCATGTTTTATTCTAATTGTTGTCTCATACAGGACCTCTCATCCAACATGATGATTGGACTTGCTGAAATGCATGGAGGACTATATCATTTTCACAGAACTTATGGGAATGATACTGCAAATTCTTGTTCTAAAATAGCTTATGGAGTTTCTCTTGAAACTTGGCATCATAGGCTTGGTCATATTCACTTGTCAGACTTTCCTTCTTTACGGTTTCTATTTCCTAAGAAAATCAATGTAAATAATGCGCCTTGTTTTACTTGTCCTAAGGCAAAGCTCAAGGGGACTTAAATAAAAATCACTATTTCTTATTTGTAGATGATGAATACAACAAATGTACCTAGACTTTTCTAATGAAACACAAGTCTTAAGTTGCTTACCTTGTTCAATACTTTCATGCCTTTGTTTTTACTTAATTCAACACCTCTATTAAAATTATCAGAATAGACAATAGTTTTGAGTTCTCATTGCCAACCTTTTATGTTACCAAAGGAATAATACATCAAACTACCTATCCGTATACTCCATATCAAAATGGAGTGGTTGAAAGAAAGCACCAACATATTCTTAGTGTGGCAATATCATTATTTTTTCATGCTTTTCTTCCTTTATTTTTTTGGGGAGATGCAATAATGATTGTTGTTCACCTAATTAATAGAACTCCTACTCCTTTACTAAATCATAGAAACCCTTATAAAATGTTGTTTTATAAAGCTCATGATTATAAAGCCTTAAGATCTTTTGGTTGTCTTTGCTATGCTGTAAATCATGTTTCTCATAAAATAAAGTTTGATGCCAGAGCTCGAAAATGTGTCTTTATTGGATATCCTCCAGGTGTCAAAGGATACAAGCTATTTGATTTAGATACTAAGACAATTTTTCATTCAAGGGATGTTAAACTTTATAAGTCCTTTTTTCCTTTTCGAACAGCTTCAAATTCTTCTATCATTCCTAAATAAGATGACTTGGTTTTTCCTGTCATTCCCTCTATTTTTAATGATCAATTTACTCACAATGATGATGTCCTTACTTCTTTCTCATCACCATCTGTACCTCCTGGTTTTGAGTCTTCGATTGCTCATCCTTTAAATTCTCCTGATGTTACTTCTAATGTTTCTGTGCATTCCTCTATACCAGCATCTTCTTATGATATTCTTGTGCATCCTTCTCCTCAACCTATTAGGAGGAGTCACATAAATATTTAGCTTCCTGCATATCTTTATGATTATTATCATTCTTTGTCATCTCAACCTACTATTCATTCCATTTCTATTACACATTCAATTCATAATCATCTTTCATATACACATTTGTCACCTTCTTACAAACATTTTAGCTTAGCTATTCTTTCTCAACCTGACCCCTTACCGACCAGCAAGCTGTTCAATTTGCTCATTGGAGACATGCCAAATTGAGCTAGATGCTCTTGTTCAAAACAAAACATGGTCCATTGTGCCTTTACCATATGGTAAGCAAACTATTAGCTGTAAGTGGCTGTATAAAACTAAATTTCTTTCTGATGGCAACATGGAGAGACATAAGGCCAGGTTAGTGGCCAAAGGGTATACTCAAAGGGAGGGTTTTGATTACCTTGAAACTTTCAGTCCAGTTGCAAAGAATACAACTGTTAGAGTTTCCTTGCATTGGCAGCTATGTTTAATTGGTCCCTTTCCTAACTTGATATCAATAATGCTTTTTTGAATTGAATTTAACTGAAGAGGTTTATATGGACATTCCTTTAGGTTATCATCTTTAGAGAGAGAGAGCAAAGTCAATGAAGCTAATAACATTGTTTGCAAGTTACATAAGTCACTATATGGTTTAAAACAGGCATCAAGATAATGGAATGTCAAATTCACTGAATGTCTGCTCGAGCATGGATATGTTCAATCAAAATCCGATTATCCTTTGCTTATCAAAAGACTTGGGACATGGTTTGTTGCACTATTGGTGTATGTAGATGACATTGTGATTGATAACAACTATGACACTTTAGCAGAAGAGCTTAAAGCAGTTTTGAAATCTAACTCCAAGTTAAAAGACCTTGGTGATTTAAAGTTCTTTCTTGGGTTAGAGATTGCAAGATCAAAGAAAAGGGCTATCTATATGTCAAAGGAAATATATTTTGGAGTTGTTGCAGGAATATGGCCAACTGGGATGCAAACCTAGCAGAATTCCCTTGAAGTGAACCACAAGTTAGTGCACACAGATGAAAACTTGCTGAATGACTCTGGTGTGTATAGACAATTGATAGGGAAATTTCTATATTTGACTTTAATCAGGCAGATCTTTCATATACAGTGCACGTTCTTGCACAATTCATGGACAAGCCTGCTAAAGTACACCTTGAGGCAGCTTATAGGGTATTAAGGTATTTGAAGAGCTCTCCAAGGCAAGGGATAATCATGTCTTCTGAATCACAGTAGCATATGAGGGCCTTCACTAATAGTGACTGGGCAAGTTGCCAAGAAACAAGAAAGTCAGTAACAGGATACTGTATTTTCTTAGGAGATTCAATTGTGAGTTGCAATTCAAAGAAACAAAATACAGTGTCAATAAGCTCTGCTTAGTCTGAATGTAAAGCAATGATAGTAACGACCAGTGAAGTTATGTGGCTAACTTTTCTGCTAAAAGACTTTGGATTGGAATTAGACAAACCAATTGAGCTTTATTGTGAGAATATTTATGCTTTGCATATTGCCAAAATCCTGCCTTCCATGAGAGGACTAAGCACATAGAACTTGACTGCCATTTTTTGTGAAAGATAAGATAATGTCTGGTGTATTGAGCCTATATATCTCAAGACAAATGAACAGTTGGCAAACTTGTTTACTAAAGCTTTGCACCCTACACAATTTGAGTTGTTGTTGAGCAAGATGGACATACCGAATATATATGCACATCTTGAGGGGGAGTGTGAAAATAGGTGATGTGCATAGCTACATCAACATGAGATACAACAACTGAGGTGCAGCTACAACAAGCTGAAGAGTACAAGAGCTCAGAGTTAGTTAGTCAAAGTTGTTATTCTCTCAACCAATGAGAGAGGAGTATTTATAGTTAGTTAAGCTTGTTAGTTACCACTGTCAGCTTGAATTTGTATATATAGTGCTTTGTAACTTCCTTCTTGATTAATCAATATACTTTTCTCATTTTACATTTCTGTTTAGTAATGCTTCTTTTTTTTTTTGAAATTCCTTCTTATCAGTAATACATTATAATTATTGTGAACCACATATTATAAATCGCACTATTATGTTGAATTTCGTCCATAATTAGTAACATAATTGCACATTACAGCTCTTGTCATTATCTATTTTAGTACATCCACATTGAAATTGTTCTTAGCTCAAGTTCTAAGAAATTGTTTTATGTACCCTACCTTTTACATTAGCTATGAGTTTGACATTATGAGAATCATATGTTTTTAATCATGTATAACAGCTAATTATGCTCTATTAATTACTCATTTTAATAAAGAAAATCTAACAAATTTTCAAACTAATGAAGCTCAAGTGGCATTGCAGATCAAGTTGAACTACTTGCTACCAAATTCTTATTCTCTGGTCCTTCCATTGTTTATTTAATAATGTTCCTATGGCCATGTTTCAAATTTATTAATAATTTCAACCATATTTGACTTTTATGGATATTTTAATTAATTTTATTTAACAATCTATGTTAGAAATGTTGCTTTTTAATTGTCAGTTTGTGCATTAAAAAGCTATTTTATATATTTTGTACATGATTCAAATGCTCGATAAATATTGAATTCAAAATAAATTTAATTAAAAATACAATGTAAAATTGAATTGATTATAAGCAAATCACAGTTACAAATAAACTTATACTAATTGAATATAAATTGAAAATGGAATTTGCATAGTTAAAATTATTATAAAAACTGAATTATTCGAAATGTGATCATCATTTCATTTTCGATTTTTAAAGAAGTTATAATAAGGTGCTGTTGGTTTAATTTTAAAACAGAAAGATTTTATTTCTATGATCTAAATTTTAATAATTAAAAAATCTAGAAAATAAAAAATTGCAGGTTTTTCTTTCATAGAAGATAAATCTTTTAATTTTGAGTCAAATCGCAGTTAAGTTTTATAATTTTATAATTTTCTAATTATTCTTTTAAAATTTAAAAAATAAAAAAATGATTATATATTTAGAACTAATTTTCTTTCTTTAATTAACAATAATGATATTTAATTATCTTTTACAGCTGAAAATTCAGGGACTTATTAATAAGTTTTAGCTTTTTCTTTTATTCAATTTTAATGGTATAGAAAAAGGAAAAAAGAGGAAACCGAACCGTAGTCACATATTTACCACAACAAACCAGTGGCTAGCGCGAACCCACCGCTAGCCGCCAAGGAAAAGAATCCAAAAACAAGCAGCAAAAAGTCAAACTAACAAATCATAAGCATTCAGAAAAATTCCACAAACGGAAATGTTATTCTATTCTCCATTTTCAAATCAAAGCAGCTGCTTAGAAATTTACCAAATCTTTCTTTTTTCTCTCTCTTTTTCTCTCTACCTAATCAAACCTGCAACTCTTTTGACTTAGCTTCTTCTTTCTTGTTCTTGATGCTTTTCTCTTTTTTCACATCCAAGATTGCAATCTTTCTCTTTGATCTCTAATGGGTTTACAGTTTAGAAAGTTGCTTGATGATTCTTATAACGAGACAGCCTTATCAAAAATCTGTTCGTCAAAGTGTGTATTAGAAGAAGATACATATAGTTGTGATGGAGTTTGTTCTTATTGCTATGTCAATTGCTCATATAAACTCCTTCCACCTTCAACTCACCGTTCGATTTCGGGCAAGTTCTTGATTGCAGGTCTCGTACTATCTTCAGTTTTTTTTCTTGTTTTTTGTTATGCTATATATTACAAGTTCTATTCTGGGTCAAGAAGGGGAAGATCGTCACAGCCACAAGATCAACGAAATGAGACCACCCATGAAGAGTTCCTTGATGAAGATCATGGTCCTATTCTTGATCATCCTGTTTGGTATATTAACACTATTGGATTGCAACCATCTGTGATTAATTCAATATCTGTTTGCAAGTATAAAAGAGGTGATGGCCTTGTTGAAGGAACAGACTGTTCTGTTTGTTTAAATGAATTTGAAGAAGATGAGACTCTTAGGCTATTACCTAAGTGTAGCCATGCTTTTCATATACCTTGTATTGATACTTGGCTTAGATCACATACTAACTGCCCTCTGTGTCGTGCCCCTATCGTTGCGAATTCAGCTAGGGCAACATCAAGTGAAGGTACTAGTGAGAGTTTGAGTAGTGGGGAAGAAACCCGGATCGGAGTCTCGGAGAATGATCAAGAATCTGAGAGAGAATTGGAAGGTGGAGATGGTGAATTGAGAGTTGGAATAGAAGAGGAAAGGGAAGTAGAGGATGAGAATACTAGAAAGAGAAGTGAATTCTTGAATGGAGAAGAGGAGGGGATACAGCCAATTAGAAGATCAGTTTCTTTGGATTCTTTATCTGCTTTCAAGATAAGCCAAGCTCTTGTTAGTGTTTGTCCAGTGGAATCTGATAGAAATTCAAGAACAGGGTTAGTGAACGAGAGTGAATCCAGTATGGAAATTGTTCCAAAGAGGGTTGGTAGCAATCAAAGTTTGCTTAAATTCATAGCTAGTTCTTCAATTGGAAGATCTTTGCAAATTGGTCCAAGTTCAATAAAGAGATCATTATCATGTGGTGGGAAATTGTTCTTGTCAAGGTATGGCAAGAATAGCAACTGTGCACTGCCACTGTGATGTCCTGTTTCTTCCTTTTGGTGTTCTTTTTCAGGTGAGAAATCTGCAAACTGAGTTGTTTTGAGAACTCTCTACAAGCTGAGGGTTTTCTAAATTATAAATACACAACAAAATACTGTATTAATAAAGACATAAAAAACTGTGATCTATTAATCTGATACCAGATAATGTTGCACTTGTTATAATACCATGTAATTGTAAGTAAAGCTTTTCATCTCGCAAGTAATTGTGCTTTTATACTATATCCATGGTACAAAAGAATTTGTTGCTTTGGTTAAATTGCTGAGGGAACCATGCAGGTTTAGAGCTTAAACAAAAAGCTCTGTTATTCAGTTTGATCAACCCCATTATTCTGCAGGAAGACCAACACCTGTAGCTATGGAGAAAAAACAAAAGATTTAGTGCATTTGTTGTTTTTAAATGCAGTGTTCCATGCAAGTCCAGAGGCTAACATAATGCTAAAGAGGATAAAAAAAAAAAAAGAAATATATTCCAGTTCAATTTGTAAAGTTCAAGCATCAAACCTACTTTCTATTGTTGTACCTGCTTCTAACCTAATTTAAGACTTACTGAGTCATGGATGTTGGTAACCTGTGAATCTGTATTTGTGATCTTTGGACGAGTTGGCTTTGCATATTTGCATTTGATCCATTAGGCTATTATAAATGTTCAGATTTTATTTTATTTTTTTTGTTTTTTGAAAGAAAAGAGATCCAGGGTGTTATTAGACATCCAGAAATATCTGATGACAGTGAACCAATATCTGTCCTCAAGCCAGGTGACTCTAGCAGATAAGGGCTGTCATTGTGTAGCCTGATTCTCAGTGATTACTTCCTCCATTATTTATCTCTTTTTTTAAATAAAATAAATTTTAATTATTTGTCACTTTTATATATTCAATGCAACATTAATTTTTTTTCTATTTACTAAATTTTGAAATATCTATAGAAGAGTAAATTAATATAATTTAACTATTTTTTTTCTCTATAATTAACCTTATTAAATACTTTTGAATGAATTCCTATTAACTAGGAATTTTCCTAACAAGGTTCTTAGTTCAAATTCTATTAAGTAGAGTTCAGTTCATTGTGTGTTTCACTTATTTGTAAATGCAGCCAAGTGCCTCGTGGCAGTCTAACAGAAAAGAGTGAGAAATGTAGCCAACCAGTCCAGAACAACAGCATACAAAGTTAAATGGATTTGGCTTCCTGATACTATAAAGATTCAGCAACAGAGACATCAATTTATATATATATATTTCACTAGAAACTCATCTTTACTCTTCAAAGCATTGTAACACGTAACTGTCCTGTCTGCTTATACAAACACCTACAAGAATCTAATATAGGATCATCAATTCTTGTAATAACAAAATTACTAAAACCCACCTTGGATAGTCAAGTACTTGTCTTGAATCTGATCATAAACAAAAAATTTGAGTGTCACGTTGCTCAGGCGCCCATTAGGAACGTTAAGATTATCCGGAAATATGATCAAGACAGTGATCTATCTGTCTCACCTTTCTTAAAAAATTCAACTGTTCATCACTAAAGGCATTTAGGTATTTATTGAAGCACCAAAATCATAAAATATCTGCAAAACTCAGCAGGCAAAAACCGGCAGTAAAGACTGTTGGTTATGGCCTCAGATATCCAGATCATCACAGGTCTAGTTAGGGAAAAGGAGCAACACCCCTCCCCTAAGGGAAAAAGCTGCTTCTACCTCTCCCTACACAGAAAATTACCGTTGGACTACAAGTGTATATAACAGAATGCGTATCCCTCTTGTAATTTAGAATTCCAGAAACATACAAACATATATACACATCATTGATCAATAAAATCTCAGTTTTTTTATATTCAATTTTTCCAAATGGTATTAGAGCAGGATTGATCCTGTCATCATCTATCCAACAATCAGAAATTTCTTCTTCATCATGTCACACAATGATCTCACCAAAATCACAAACATTATGTTAAAGGAAAATCAGAATTATTTCGAGTGGTCAAGAGCAATTTACATTGGCTTAAGTGGCAGGAAGAAGTTAGGGTTCATCACAGGAACCCTAACCAAGCCAACAATACAAAATTTGAACCAACCAACAAAAGAGGAGATTGAAACCATCGAAGAATGGCAGACAAACGACCATTTGGTCATGTCCCTCATTACCAACACGATGGAGCCTCAAATTGCCAGATTATGTATGCTTCTGGCATCATCACAGGCTGTGTGGGAGAAGATGAGAAACCTGTATGGACAAGAGCACAACTTTGCGCATATTTTTAATTTAAAACAAGAATTAGCACACATCAAGCAAGGAACTAGGTCTAGCGCAAGCTACGTGACCGAAGTGCTAACTCGGTGGGAGGAACTACAGAGTTACCTCCCACCCACGGTAGACCTCGATCAAGCACGCAAGCGACAAGAACAAGATTTAGTCTACACTTACCTCGGCGGGCTCGATACGAGCTACGAAGCTCTACGGTCCCAAATACTCCTTTCTAGCAGCCTCCCTCGGCTCGATGCCGTCATAGCGCTTATTCAGCAAGAAGAAACTCGATGCATCACCATGGGAGCATCAAACACTAATAAAAATGAAGGTAGAGCCTTTGCTGCGCTCTCAGGAAACCCAGCCTGAGGCAGGGGGACGCCCATCAACCTCGAGCGGTGTAACCATTGCAACAAGCAGGGTCACACCGCCGCACGTTATTGGCACCTACACCCTAACCTCCGGCCAGCGCAGCATCGAATTGAGCGAGGGAGAGGGCGGCGCGAGAAAGAAGAAAGGAGAAGGGAGAATAGAGTGGGTGGCGTGGGCGTGGGCGTGGGGTTAAGTGTGTCTAACCCTACGGGTTATAACACACTTGTCGGGTCAGAGGGAGTTAACGGGTCAAATTTTTTTGCCCCGGCCCAACCCGACGTCCGGCCCGGCATCCTTTGGGCGGTCCGTGACCGAAGGGTAGCGTGACTCGGCCTAATGGCATCTCTTGGCACACCTGGGGCTGAGCCAACCTAACCCGGATCCGGCCCAGTTGACAATTCCCAATCTAGCCCTCATTTCGGCTTGATCCATATTACGATCTCGGCAATCCCATGGGTCAGGTTTAGTATCTCACAATTACACAGATTTTTTACCTGCATGTTCTGATTGGATTATTGATTCTGGGGCAACCGACCACATGACTTGGGATTCGACACAGTTGCACAATTTTACTCCTGTCAATTCCTAACATGTGATCGTTGCCAATGGGGATCGAGCCAAAATTTCTGGTTTTGGCTCCTCCAACCTTTTTAATCACACCATACCAAATATCCTTCTTTTACCAATTTTAAATTGAATTTATTATCTGTTGGTAAAATAACTCAAACTTTAAATTGCAATGCTATTTTCTTACCATCTGCAGTGATTTTTCAGGATCGAATCACCGGAAAGACGATTGGTGAAGGATACCTTCAAAATGGCCTATACTACCTCACTCCCAGTCAGTGGCTGACCACGACCAAACCCTCCAACCAAGGCCTGTTGATGCATAGGCAGTTTGGGCATCCGTCGGACAAAATTTTGAATCACCTTTTCCATCTTAAAATAGACTCAAGCTGTTGTGATGTTTGCAAATTTTTAAAGCACACTAGATTACCTTTTCCATCGTTGTCTACTAAATCAGAAAAATTATTTGATTTAATCCACTCTGATGTTTGGGGACCCGCTCCCATTACCTCTTATAATCACTTCCGCTATTTTGTCACTTTTATTGACGATCACTCACAAATTACTTGGGTCTATTTACTAAAAGGAAAAAAATGATGTTATTACATGTTTTCTCAACTTTTTTACCTTTATTAAAAATCAATACAACGCCAAAATTAAAATCTTCAGTTCAGATAATGGTACTGAATATGTCAATAAAAATTTTTCTGAATTCTTTTCCCAAGAAGGTATTTTGCACCAAACTACCTGCATTTATACCCCTGAACAGAATGGGGTTTCAGAAAGGAAAAATAGGCATCTTCTTAAGGTTACTCATACTCTCCTTTTTCAAAACAATGTTCCTCACATTTTTTAGTCGGATGCCCTCCTCACTGCAGCCTATCTCATCAACCGGCTTCCCAACTCCGTTCTTAACAATCTCAGCCCTTTGGAACTCCTCAAACAAAGAAAAATCGAATTAGGTCATATTCGAGTATTTGGTTGCACTGCCTTTGTCCACATCAGACGTCACCATAAACTAGATAAAAGTTGTGTCAAAACCATCTTCCTTGGATACTCCTCAGAAAAAAAGGGCTACAAATGTTATGATCCTATCACTTACAAATCATACATTTCCTAAGATGTGACCTTTAACGAAACTATCCCTTACTTTCCTAATGATCCCACTCTTCCCACAACACTCTTAATCGACTTATTTCCCTCTAACTCTTCCTTTTTTGACGTACTTGGGATACTCTCTGCGGGAGGCGCACCCATATGCATCGGCCCTAGCCGCCCGGGGGGAGAGACTTCCGTCCCTATGTCAACTTCTTCAGGGGGAGATCATGAGTCACCAACAGAAGAACTTGCCCTGCGGAGATCTACTAGATCTACCAGACCTCCTGCTCGGCTAAAAGACTGTGTGTCCAATTCGGTATCGTATCCCATTCATCACTATATCAGTTATACTTCAGTATCATCTTCATACAGGGCTTATTTAAATACTCTCAAATCTCACACAGAGCCCACCTCTTTCTATGACGCTAACACTAATCCTAATTGGTGTAAGGCTATGAAAGAAGAACTCCAGGCTCTGGAGAAAAATGAAACGTGGGATCTTGTTACCCTACCACTAAATAAAAAACTGGTTGGCTGTAAATGGGTATATAAAATCAAATACAAGCATGATGGTACCATTGAAAGGTACAAAGCCCGGTTGATAGCAAAGGGTTTCACCCAAACTTATGGTGTAGATTACCAGGAAATCTTTGCTCCAGTGGCTAAAATGAGCACAATCCGTATTTTATTGTCTGTTGCTGCTAACTCAGGATGGAGCTTATTTCAGATGGATGTTAAGAATGCATTTCTTCAAGGATCCCTAGCAGAAGAGATATACATGAAACTCCCACCAGGCCATACATTAGCCTTTGATCCTTCCCTGGTATGTAAGTTGAAAAAGGCAATCTACGGATTGAAACAGTCACCGAGAGCATGGTATGCCAAGCTTAGTCAGTTTCTCTTAAAAATTAATTTCAGTAAATGTACCTCTGACTCTTCTATGTTTGTTAAGCACACTCACACTCACACCATAATTATTTTAGTATATGTGGATGATATCATTATAATAGAAAATAGTAATGAGGAAATTGAGAAAGTAAACCAAGCTCTAAAGGAGGAATTTGATATTAAGGATCTTGGTCAATTAACTTACTTTCTCGGAATAGAAATAGCAAAATCTCATAAAGGGCTATTCCTATCTCAAAAAAAGTATGTCCTGGATCTCCTACAAGAAATAGGAAAAATAAGAGCCAAGCCCGTAGATACTACAATGGAAACGAAAACCCATCTCAACCTAGAGGATGGCGATCCTTTAAGTGACATAGGTCACTACCAGCGTTTGGTAGGAAAATTGATCTACTTAACCGTCACCAGGCCTGATATTAGCTATGCCATAAGCATGATTAGACAATTTATGCATGCTCCCCGTACTTCCCACCTGGATGCGGTCGACAGAATCCTAAGATATCTCAAGGGTACCCCAAGCCAAAGTATTTGGATGAAGAATAATAATATTGCTAACATCGTTACTGGTTTTTTCGATGCAGATTGAGCAGGCAGCTGCGACAGAAAATCAACCTTTGGGTTCTGTGTCTTTGTAGGAGGAAATCTGGTAACGTGTAAAAGTAAAAAAACAATCAGTAACTGCGAGATCCAGTGCTGAAGCTGAGTACCGAGCCATGGCATCTACAGCTAGCGAGCTTATTTGGATTAAGCAAGTGCTCACTGACATGGGAATAAAGTGCAAAGATCCGATGGAGATGTACTGTGACAACCAAGCAGCCAGACACATAGCGTCGAACCCAGTCTTTCATGAAAGGACTAAACATATTGAAGTTGACTGTCACTTCATAAGGAAAAAAGTCTAATCAGGAGAAATCGCAACCCCATTTGTCAGCAGCCACGAACAGCTGGCAGACGTCTTCACCAAGGCCCTAGACAAAGCAAGCCACCAAAGGCTCCTAAGCAAGATGGGTTCTATCAATTTATTCAAACCCACCTTGAGGGGAAGTGTTGAAGCACCAAATCATATAATATCTGCAAAACTCAGCAGACAAAGACCGGCAGTAAGGACCAACAGTCTTTGATTGTTGGTCATGGCCTCAGATATCCAGATCATCACAGGCCTAGTTAGGGAAAAGGAGCAACACTCCTCCCCTAAGGGAAAAGGCTGCTTCTACATCTCCCTACACAGAAAATTACCGTTAGACTACAAGTGTATATAACAGAATGCATATCCCTCTTGTAATTTAGAATTCCAAAAACATACAAACATATATACACACATCATTGATCAATAAAATCTCAGTTCTTTTACATTCAATTTTTCCACAGTATTAAAAATAATGTGAATTAGTTAGTTTGCAAAGAGCTGTGACAATTCAGGCAACCAAACGTCAGCGTTAAAGCTGTATCATTCACTACAAATCCCTCTGATACAATCAACAGAATGAAACTAGTAAGATCCCTAATGAAAGGCTGAGTTGCTGAACTATTTGCTATCTCTAAATCTAGCCAGGCAACTTTAAAAAAATGAAATTTGCAATATTGGTCACCAAAAATAGATTTATTGTTTAGTTGTCATATTCAGTCGTTCTAAATATCTAAGAAAATTGAGAGAATTACTCGAATCTTCAATGTATTAATGACCAGGTGATGCGTCATTCTTTGAGCTAGCAGTTTCTAGGTAAAAAGGAAAAAACAAGATCATATATGTTTATAAGTGATGTTGAAATGGGTAATCAGGATTCTTCACCAATATCTCACCTTCTAGGTAGCTTAACAAATTATGGATGTTAAGATATCAAGAAATGTCTAGATATAGTGATCAAACT